>NW_027331399.1:0-163191 GCF_022965805.1 Primulina eburnea | reverse complement strand
CGGGGCTCGGCTCATATTATTAGGGAGCCCTGGACACCGAATAGCTGTGACATCAATTGACATGGTGATGTGAACTACGTGGAACTCCCATGATTTCGACTCATATTATTGAGGGAACTCATGGCGACCATCAATTAAGGTTCAGTATTGATGGGTAAGGCTTGACACGCAAAGATGAACGATGTCATGTTATTGGGTCCTAATCAAACGCGAGAAAAAAGTTTACGTAAAGGGTTGCATGGAGATGTAATTCGAAACTACCCTTTAGAAATTATGATTGGCTGATATTATTTGGGATCATAATTTACTAATTGGACCTTACGTACCTGCTGAGGAAAAGAGTTTTCCGTTTTCACTAGAGGGTAGTTAAAAGTGTCAGAACAGTGAGAGCGAAAATTTATGAAGTAAAAGCCCATACATTATATCTTACTAAATATTTTAAAATAGTCATTAACATTTATCTGTTTTTACTTTTCAGTACAAATTTTGACAATGTCTTCGGTTCGCAATCTGTTATCTACAATACTCGACAAACACGTTTTAACTGGACCTAATTATCTCAATTGGCTAAGAAATCTGAAAATCGTCTTGAATTCAGAAATGTTAGCATATACACTTACTGAGTCGCCCCCTATTGAGGCTCCGACTAGCTGCACTCTTGAGGAATTGCAGACTTACAAGGATTGGTGTGACCATGACTTGCGAGCTAAGTGTTATATGCAGGCTTTTATGAATGATGAGCTGCAGAGGCATTTTGAGGATGCAAAGAGTGCTTCTGACATTCATTTTCATCTCAAGGAGCTCTTTGGTGAGCATACTCGACCTCTTAGGCATGCTACCATCAAGGAGCTGATCACTTTACGCATACGAGATGGACTTCGGTCCATGAGCATGGCCTAAAGAGGATTGGGCTTGTGGAAAAGCTCATTAGCATGGATCTTACGTTGCCTTCGGAGTTGACCACCGACGTGTTTCTTTTGTCACTGCCTAGATCATTTGATCATTTTGTGGTGAATTTCAACATGAACAAGCTAGAGCCTACCCTTGAGGAGTTGGTGAACACGCTTGTTATGTTTGAGTCCACCATCAAGAAAGAGAAGCCGGTTCTTTATGTGTGTTCTTATCTGGTACGAAGACTGGTCCACATGGGAAGGGAATGAAGCGTTTTTTCCAACGTCCCAAGAAGAATGTTCCGTTGAAGAGGCAAGATCCGAATCGCGTTGTGGCAGCCACACCAATAAAGGCTTACAAGACTGCTGATATCTGTCATCACTGCAAGAAGCCTGGACAATGGAGGCGTAACTGCAGAGTGTAATAGGAAGGAGAGAATTTTGTGTTTGTTGGTTAAGGGGCCCGTGTGGGGTTTGAATGCATGGGCTAGGTTTTTTTTGTATATTAAAAAACTAACAAGGCTTAGGCCCATTACGGGCGTTAATTAAGCCTATTAAGTCCCTTAGTGCAATTAAAAATTAATTTTCTAAAAAACGTTTATGAGTTTATTAGCCAGGTTGCCAACACGTTCATATTTTTGTTAAAAACCTGACATCGATAAAATTTACGTATTGACGTATAAAATCACCTCAAAACCCTTTCTTCAAAAATAAGAAAAAGCATCAATCATATTTTAAATAATCGAAAACAATTATTTAATAAAAACATTTTCCAATTTTCAGCCATTGATCTCCGTTCCTCGATCGCAACTTGAATAACCCTTAAAAATACATTTTAATGCAACCATGAAGAAATGTACATTATAAACATGTTAACATGCACAACATAGTTAATTTATGCAATTAAAACAATTAATTGATATACACAAGAAATTTAATAACTTGAATGCATGTGGTTTGCGTGGACCTTCAAATTTTCAAGGTGTTACAGGAAGTTCATTCAAGGTTTTCCTCTATTGCAGTACCCCCGACCGCCAAGAAAAATGTGAAGTTTATTTGGGGATCAAACTGCCAGGATAGTTTCGAAAGCTTTGATTTAAGGCTTCAGCGTCGGTTCTATCGATACCATCAGGGCAAGGAGAGTATATTCTCTACACAGATGCTTCGAAGCTTGGTTTAGATGCAATCCTGATGTAGAATGACCGAGTGATATCTTATGCGTCTATATAGTTGAAGGTTCTTGAGAAGAATTACCCGACTCATGACCTCAAGCTTGTAGCGGTAGTATTTGTATTAAAGATTTGGAGACATTACTTATATGGGGAGAAATGCAAGATTTTCACTGATCATAAAATCTTGAAGTACTCCACCCAAAAAGAGTTGAATATGAGGCAACAAAGATAGTTAGGATTGGTGAAGGATTACGACTTCGATATTAGCTACCATCCGAGGAATGCTAATGTAGTCGCGGATGCTTTGAGTAGAAAGACATCAGTTATTACTCAATTGTCAGTTCAGAAATCATTTCAAGCAGAGATTTAGCGATTCGATCTTGCAGTGTATGCTATGGGAGAGGCCCTTAATCTTTCTACTATGACAGTATAGTCGAATCTGAGGGATAGAATCCGTGAAGGGCAGTCTTCTGATGAGCAGTTACAAAAATGGAGAATGAGAGATAATCTAAAGGACGGAAGCTGTATTCCGAGTAGGATGACATAGTTCGATATCGAGATCAACTTTGGGTTCCTAGTGGCGATTCAATAAGAGAGCTTGTTATGAAATAAGCTCACAAAACTCCGTAATCCATTCATCCTGGAAGTAAGAATATGTATAAGGATTGGCAGTCATTGTATTGGTGGCGAGTCATGATGCGAGACATATTGCGTTTTGTGTCTGAATGTTTGACATGCTAGCAAGTTAAGGCAAAGCATCATAGGTCAGCCGGGAAGCTTAAGCCACTTTTTACTCCCGAGTAGAAATGGGAAAATATCACAATGGATTTTGTAGTGGGATTGCCAAGGACCATCAGGGGATTTAATGCCATTTGGGTGATAGTTGATCGTGTTACAAAATCAGCGCACTTTCTACCTATTAAGACAACATTCACCATGACTCAGTACAGAGATCTGTTTATCCAAGAGATAGTCCGATTGCATGGAATTCCAGTTTCTATTGTTTCATACAGAGATCCGAGGTTCACATCGTCTTTCTGGAAGAGTCTGCATGCAGCGATGGGAACAAAGTTGTTGTTCAACACAGCGTTTCATCCTCAGACTGATGGTGAAACGTCAAATACTTATAATACTGCGATAAATTTTTATTTTTTTTAAAACTCAAAAATGCATTTAAATGCATGCATGCATGCAACAACAGCTGACAATCACACGTTTTAAAATAAAAATATTCAACTACTGCTAAAATACTGCAGTTAAAAATAAGAGAAATCGTCAAACCCTAGACTGTCGTGTAAAATAAAAAAATGTGAAGCATGCCGAAATCCTTGCAAATCATCGACATGTAAAAACGAAAGTGTATGAAAATATCCTTGTTCACTCCTAATTCAGAAACATAATGTGCGAAAAATATGGTCTCGGTTAGCGTGCGCACATCCAGCCCCACCTACTCAATCTTCGGCACCTCCAGTCTCCTCATCAATGTGCTCACCTGCATCATTCACATGTAAAACCCATGAATTTATTTAAATGATTAAGTTATTTATTTAAGTTTAAATTTTTTATGAATTTGCATTACTTTAAAATATTTATGTTTATGTGATGCATGTTAAAATATTTTCTCGAGTTTCATGTTTTAGGCGATTATTCGATGCGAGATCGAGGAAATGAGACCGACAACGATTTGTGTGATTGGTAAAATGTGGTATTTTATTTCAAGTCAAGAAATTGACATTTTAAATGATTTATTAAGTTTTTAGTATTTTTTTAAAGCCTAATTTAATTATTAGGTGATTTTAAGATTTTGAGCTTTTCAAAATATTAAGTTGATTTGTTGGAGATAAAATTTGTAATTGAGACATGTGTATTTTATTTCATATAGGTTATTAGCATTCTAATTATTATGTAATTGGTTATTATTTATTTAATTAACCTAATTAGCCCCTAATTACAACACACACACGTTACACACAACACACACACACACACACTAGTTGGCTGAACACACAACACACACACATACACGTTCATTTTGAGAGAGGAGTCCAGGGTTCTTGAGCCTTATTCCAGCAGCCACCTCCCTCTTCGGTTTTCCAGTGAATTCTCGTCCACTTTTCTTCTAGTAAATGTGCCACAATTCGTCTCAGATCAAACCTCGAATTCTCTCCGCTTCTGTATCGTCGTTTCGTAAGTATATTCATCAAAGGCACGCATATTATGTCGTTTTTTTATCGATCTCGTCACAATATATGCTCTGATGTTTATTATGTGTAAAAATTCATGTATGAGTAAGAGTTTGAGCAAAATTGGTTGGATTGAATATGAAACAATCTTTCGATCTCAAAACCGGATGTTGCTGTCATTTTGTTTACTGTTCATTTTCAATTGATTTACTGGAAAACTTTTCAACATATAAAACGTATTAAATTTTGATACCTTTAATTTGACATTAAATTCGTAATTTTTGGACTAGAAATGAGTGAGTTGTGATCGTTTTTCTAGGACTGCTCAAATTGTGATTTTATGAAAATGTGTTCTTGACATATTCTTGAGAATTGTTTGTTACATGCTTCATTGGGAAACGTCGGGTGATCTCTGCTGCGTTTAAGTATATATATGCATGGTGTTTGGACGATTTGTGGTGCTTCGTTTTGTGTCGTTAGGCACCTGGTTGCATTAGAATTTGTAGAAAGCGTTTTGGTGTCAATATTCGGGTTTATGAGTTTTGTTGTGTTGTATGTTGTGCGTCGTGTGTTGGGGCATTTGTGTGAGTTTGAATCATTGCCATAGCGTCCTAGGATGTGTCTCGTTGCATCGATTCGAGTCGTTGGAGCGTGGCTTTGAAATTGCATCAAATGTGTTCATTATGTTGGTTGTGCAAAGGGTTAGCGCCGTAGCGCTCACCAGGGAGTGCCGCAGCGCCCGTTCTGCGCGAGTCTAGCTTCGCTGCCCTTGTGGCGCCGCAGTGCTAGACCTGCGGCATTGATAGGCAGCGCTGCAGAGTTCAGCGCCCTAGGCACTTGTCCATGACTTTTAAACCACTATTTAGGTCCATGTCTTCCATGTTTGGGGAAATGTTCACACATCATATAGAGATTTGTTTCGGGGTTCGATTTCATGGTTTAGTACGACGATTAAACGAGATCAAGTCTCGAGTGAGTTAGAACGTCATAAGTAAATTGTTACTTCGGGTGGTGAGCACGACTATTACATCTAATTTATGGTAATTAAGTGCATGTAATTGTGTTAGTATGTGCAGCAGTAGCCTCAAGCGAGATCCAACAAATCCCTCAACGCCATGTAAGTATGTTCGTAAAAGAAAATGTTTTATTTTTGAGATATGCTAAATGTCTTGTGACCAAATATGAACGAGTTTGGAAGCCGGTGAACGTGGGTGGTGACCTCTCCACCCCAGTAAAGCATGAACAGGTTTAGATCAGGATCGGAAAGCGGTAAAGCATGACCAGAGACCAATCCACCGGGTTAAGCATGACCAGGGGTTCTCATGTATGTGGTAGTGGACATCCTTGCCAGCCCAATACTGTGGCTGAGTCTGATCAGAAACATTTATGTATGGGTCACTTGCTTTGAAACACATCTCTATGCAAAATGATGTATGTATGTCCAATTATGTATGATGCAAGTTTGTTCATGAAAAGTTTTAATTTTTGATGGCACGTCTATGTTTATGCAAGTACGTTAAGTTTCAAGTATATACGCTCTACTTTAAAATGCATGTGTTTTTATTATGTATTACTTGTTATTTCCAGTTTATACATGTTGAGTCTTTAGACTCACTAGACTTGATCGATGCAGGTGAGGACGAGTATGAGGAGATGAGTGGTGGGGACCAATGAGCCAGTTTGATCTGCGCAGGAGGCTAAACCCGAGGACTGCCTACGTTTTTAAGAACTTTATGCATGTTTCAAATACTCTGACTTTCATGAGATTTTTTACAATGTTTCAACGATTACTTTTCGCAAACCTTGTTGGTAATTGTTTTATTTCAAATATTTTTAGACGAGTAGATTATGTTATCGTAATTTGAAAGTTTATTTTCATTTAAGAAAGTTTTAATTTTTCCGCAAATTTTAAGTAGTTAAAAAAAATACGATATTTTACAATTACATATACATAACATGCAACAGTGAAAAGTATTGTACTTAAAATAAACTCCATAATCTTAAAAGCATGAACCTAAACACATAGTGTCAATGCATAACGCGTCCAAAACATGTCTCATCATATCAACATATACGTGTTCATTTTCTTTATTTGAAATCAGATCATTAGTTGTGACTTTCGTATCAGCTCCAATCGATTAATCCATCTACCTATAACTGTGGTACCCGGCGGCGGGTACATCTGCGACAATATTACCCATCCACCGAGCCTTGGCCTTACATGTTTGTGTTCGTGTTCGTATTAGTCACAACCAACTCCCATTCTTTAAAGCATATCATCATTTTCATCACTTATAAAAATCATGCATATACGTAAATTTTCTTAAAATCAAGCATGCAATGTATTTTTCATATTTCCATAAAACATCATATTCGTGATAACATATACATTAAAACATGTCAATTTGTGATCAAGGCACTGCTAGGACTTCTAACTCGACCCGAGTGCAAAATGACTATTTTGCCTCTAGAAACCCTAATTGACTATACTCCTGGACCTCAAAATTTCGACCCAAAACCAACCAAACTCCTTAAAACACCTCAAAACATATCATTTTGACCCTAGAAACCCTAATTGACCATTGTACCCCGGGGCCTCAAAATTTCGACCCGAAACCAACCAAACTCCTTAAAACACCTCAAAAATATTTATAATCGATTCTTAGACATAACCTCAAGCTCGTTAAATAACTTACACGATTCATTTTAAAACATGGATCGGGGTCCCAGTTTTAACTCGAAACTTAACAAAAATTTCCCAAAGTTTAACCACGACTTATACAGACCCTACTAGGCCCTAAACAACACGATTCCAGCCGTAATAACACCCTTAAAACCCAATCCTGTTGTGGGGACCCGGACGCTAATCAAGTTCTTAATCATATTTGGGACTAATTAATCAATTATAAAACAGGGTCTAATTTAATTTTTTTTTTTTAAAATACCCAGCGGAAACGTAATGTAATTTACTCAAATTACATATTAAACATGAGCATACATCTCAGTATAAAAGTACAAGTCCTGTACAACATACATTTATTCAACTAGGGTTTAACAACTAATATCATGTGTCTAACCCTATCTCTACCAAGTCCGGAATCACCACGCTAAACTCGTCATCTCTCATCCTCTTCTTAACCCTGATCCAGCCCCACCTGTTGTCATGCACACATACAAAACAAGACAACAGCCGGATAACTCCGATGAGATATAAATATCCCAGTATAAACAATGTAAACATGCAGTCATATAAAAGCATATACGAAAGCATATATAAGAAGTATTCATAACATGTCTCAAATCAGAAACATAAATTCATATCAAACATTCAATAATCATGAATGGCATAAACAATGTAAATCAACATGTCATATCAGACTCAACTCAACCGACACGTCATCTCAGACTCGACTCCACTGACGCGTCGTCTCAGACTCGACTCAACTCTAACCTAGGGATCCCGATGTCTGAATATAGGTATTATATCGAATCTCAGTCGATAGGAATGGATCAATCCCTAAACGGCATCGATATAATTCTTATATCAGTGTCTGGGCGAATCAGCCACAGAATTGACGACTCAGTCAATAACCTGACGAATCAGCCAGTACTTAGGCGAATCAGCCAATAACCAGACGAATCAGCCTGTAATTAAGCGAATCAGCTTAAGTTTAGACGAATCAGTCTATAACCCGACGAATCAGCCGGTGACTAGGCGAATCAGCCTATAATAAGACGAATCAGTCAATAACCCGACGAATCAGCCGGTGACTAGGCGAATCAGCCTCTACTAAGACGAATCAGTCAATAACCCGACGAATCAGCCGGTGACTCAACGACTCAGTAATCAATACATACAGTCACTATCTAAGCAAATCAGTCAATGACTAGCGAGTCAGCAGTCATTACATGCAGTGGCTATAAATCAATAGACTACAATCATCAATCTCATCAATTACAAGAATCAAAGTATGTGATTTAGGGAAACTCGAGTCAAACCTTCCTCGAGTTGTGCAGTCCCAACACAACATTAATTTATACCTTTCTTTCTGATACTCTGACTCTGTCGAAGTCTCGAACTCAAAACCTGTCAATATCGATCTGACAAGAACAATATCGAGGAGTATAGTATCAATACACCACTCAATCAATACTGGATATCAATTCTTATTCAATCTTATTCTGATATCATAACAAGTTCATATTCAGTCCGTTTCTTAATCTGACTTCGATTCTACGCTGTCTAACATGTCAAGAACAACATATATGAGTTCCATTCAATTCTGACAATACCATAATTTCAAAGCATGTCAAAACGTAGTAAAACTTACGTCCAGTTGTAGCCTACGTCGCTAGGAACTCGATATCGAAGTCGGATTCAAAATCAGACGGACGGATTTCTCGAAAAAGGCGTAAGGATTTTCTCCTTTCTTCTTCAGACCCTTTTCAATTTCTGCTGAATGATTTTCGAAGGAATTATCATCTATATATATCAGTGCATGCATGTCATGAGGTGTCCTCATTTTCGCACAACACGTCGCACCGCGGGTGCGGTAGGTGTAAGACCGCGGGTGCGCTCATGGTTCGACAATCTTATCTATTCTGAAATTGCATGACCGCGGGTGCGGTACATGTCAAGACCGCGGGGGCGGTCCCTATTAACACCGCGGGTGCGGTGAGGCTTCGGCCTCCTCTTCACAATTTCATTAATATCGACCGCGGGTGCGGTCCTTCTTCAACTGCAGGTGCGGTCTCGCTTCGCATGCCCTCTTACACAATCTCATTTTATCAACTTAAAATCTTGGCATTACTTTTCTCCAGCTAATCCGTTCTGTCTATAATCATTTCAGATTAATCTCAAATTACTGTAATAACATCTCGGGCCTTACATTTCTCCCCCTCTTAGATCTGAGTTCGTCCTCGAACTCGCAAGTAATCAATTCAGATTATCAGAAGAAATGTATACAGAGTTTAAATTAAAAACTCATCTCAATGAATCTGTTCTGAAATTTCAATCTCATATCAAATTCTATCTCTACAACTAGCTCTGATAAAGTAAATCTCGCAACATTGGCTATACATCATCCGTATATGCCAATCTGCAATCTATAACAAAACAATACCATCTGTAGTTGTTATCCTATCTGTTTATCCCAATCGAGAACGTAATCAATCTTCATCTTCAATTATCAATCGTTATTATCCAACGTTGGTTTCTTAAATCTGTTCATTCTGAACTATCTTGATAGCTACAGTCATACAATCAATCATGTCATGACAATAATCTATATTAACTAGTACTAACATCCAGTACCAAAGCTCTACATTTATCTGTCAATATCTGATAATATACTCTGACTATCTGTCAATCTGTAATAAATCTGCACAAGAGAGCTTATGATATAATCTATCACAAGTACAACTCCGTCAAAATCACAATCTGATATCATCTAATTCTTGCATTCTCGTCAATCTGACTATTTCTTTGACATTGATCTATGTCATCTGGTTCTGTTTGTACGTAATCTGGTACAACTGATAGATATAGATTGAATAATCTGTCAATCATAATCATATCATATCATAATCTAAAGAAAAGGCGGTAATTTCATTACGAAAGCCATAGAAATGTACTCCCATTTCCATTCAGAACTATACAAAATCTGTAATAATCTTCTGATTTCTATCTTTCTATCTTTTCTGTTAGCAATTTAGACATATCAGTACAATTTCTGCCAACATTTCAATACAATTCTGTTATAACTGATCTCATCTGTCTATATCACCACTATCTGTTCGAATATAATACAGTCTCAGTCATCAGACTGAACACTGAATCCATGACTGTAAGCTTCTAACAATATCTGTTCTTTCTGATTCGAACTATTTGATATACACAAATCAGTTAATAACATAAAGTAAAGAGGAAATACCTACCTGGTATTCGGCTCTGACTATCACTATCAATCTTTGCTGTACAATTCTGACACATCTGACATCACAGAATAATCAATCTCATACAAAATACAAAATCACGTATCTGTTACTCTGATCGACACTCTGTTCTGACTATCGATATTGAGTTCTAAATATTCTAATCAGCTTTTTAAACTGCTATCGATTCGAAATCAACTCTGGTTCGGACTGTACAATATAATCTCCATTGTCTATAATCTATCTCAAGCACATATTCAGAATAACATCAATATTCAATCAGAATTCAAAACATATTAAACTCATAAACCGCAACTGTCTAATACTGATGTCAACCTCAGCTGACTAATCACGGTTTAATTCCGTGAAAATCAACGAATATATCATCTTCAGATATAACACATCCTGAATGCAATCTGTCTCAACCAGGATGTACTATATCAACAGGTTCTCATATCAGTTCAAGACTAAAATCAATCTCTCTGATTGAAATTAGGTCTGAAATCTTATCTGGGAAAACATCAAGAACTTTCTTATCATTGGTAAATCAGCCTATGATAGACTCAACTTCAGTAAATCAACTGAATACATAAGCAGTCACTCTGCTCCTTTCTGTAATAATCGAGTCATAGCTAGTACGAATATCAAAGGAATTCTCAGTCTAGAATTCTTATCGTACAATATTCATTTCTTGATCATCTCAGGTTTAATTCTCACCATCTTCTGGAATTAATCTATGGTAGCTATGTACTTGATCAGCATATCAATATCAGTAATGCAGTTCTAAAATCATAGAACACCAGTACAATACCATCTACCACACAATCTAACTCGATCTCATTCTCATCCTACTGTAGTATACAAGATCTAACAGAAATCACTGATACAAGATCTTTTCTCAAGGAAAGAAACACTACTACAGTAAATAAAGACTCAACAGATAATGCATGCATCAATGCAAATCTCTCAGAACTAAAAGCATGTGAAGCACCGATATCCCTCAATACATATGCAGGATAATCAAACAAATCAGTTACCTGCAACATCATCATCTGGTGCTTCCTGAGCCTGCTCCTCGGTCAAAGCAAATACTCTGGCCTGCTGTCTAGGAGGCTGGCCCACTGTCTGGCTTCCTCCTGGCCTCTGCTGTGACTGAGATGGTGCTGGCTGAAATGAAGGAACGGCAGCTGATCGTCTACTCCACTGGGCCGCTGATCCAGATGCTTCGGTTCCCTGGGATCTTTGGGAACCCCTCTGTGGACACACTCTAGAAAAATGTCCCTGTTGCTGGCAGAAGTGGCAGCTACCAAGTACTCCGTGGCATTGTTCAGTGGAATGTCTCCCTCCACAATTTCCGCAGTACACTCCCGTATAACTCTGCTGAGAACCACTAGAGCTAGAAGAACTGCCGCCAGACTTCTTAAATTGCTTTCCTCTAGCTTTCAGAAAATCTTTCGTTCCACCACTGCTACTACCACTCTCGAATCGGGGAAGTGGTTGCTGTGGTCTCGACACTGGAGGAACAAATTCAGCTCCTCTCTGCCTTATCAGGCCTGCTTCAGCGCCCTTTGCTCTATTCATGGCATCAGCAAAGTTATTGGGTCGCCCTGTGTTCACCAATGTAAAAATATCGGGATTCAAGCCATTGATGAACTGATCGGCAACGGCTTCGTCATTTTCGGACACATGTGGAGCAAACTTCAACAAGGTAGAGAACTTGGTCACATATTCTTCAATGTTCAGCTGACCCTGTCTCAAATTGGCAAACTCCGCCCCCTTGTCCTTTCTGTACGATATTGGGAAAAATCTCTGATAAAATTCAGTTTTAAATACATCCCAAGTAATAATCGTACCTCGTTGCTCCAAGGCCCTCTTCATTGTAACCCACCAGCTTTGTGCAACATCCAGCAACTGGTGCCCAATCAATTTAATCCGGCGCTCATCACTGTACTCCAGTGAATCAAACAGCAACTCAATGCTTCCTAACCAACTCTCACACTCGACTGATGTCTCAGTACCTTTCAGAGTGGGTGGTTTGAATGACTGAAACCTCTTCAGCAAGGTTTCCATTGGAGTCGGTGTTACATCCATTGGAGGATTCGATGTACTACCCTGTTCTGGGATTCGTCTAGGAGGCATATCTGAAACTCAAAAGGATTAGTAACCCAATCCAACACATCTGTTTCAATTCAATCTCTCCTCCGATCATCTTACTGCTGATCGAGAATCAATTCAGATTCGTTCCCAATAATACATATTACAAAATCAAATCAGATAAATCAAGTAACATGTATTATTTAAAGCAGTAAGTCATGCTAGCAATCACAAGCAAGGAAAGAAAACTCAATCTACCCCGCTCACTAGCCTCTTCTATCTCAATCTCAAGAATCTACAGTTCTGGTACCTACAGCTCTGATACCACCTGTTGTGGGGACCCGGACGCTAATCAAGTTCTTAATCATATTTGGGACTAATTAATCAATTATAAAACAAGGTCTAATTTAATTTTTTATTTTTTTAAATACCCAGCGGAAACGTAATGTAATTTACTCAAATTACATATTAAACATGAACATACATCTCAGTATAAAAGTACAAGTCCTGTACAACATACATTTATTCAACTAGGGTTTAACAACTAATATCATGTGTCTAACCCTATCTCTACCAAGTCCGGAATCACCACGCTAAACTCGTCATCTCTCATCCTCTTCTTGACCCTGATCCAGCCCCACCTGTTGTCATGCACACATACAAAACAAGACAACAGCCGGATAACTCCGGTGAGATATAAATATCCCAGTATAAACAATGTAAACATGCAGTCATATAAAAGCATATACGAAAGCATATATAAGAAGTATTCATAACATGTCTCAAATCAGAAACATAAATTCACATCAAACATTCAATAATCATGAATGGCATAAACAATGTAAATCAACATGTCATATCAGACTCAACTCAACCGACACGTCATGTCAGACTCGACTCCACTGACGCGTCGTCTCAGACTCGACTCAACTCTAACCTAGGGATCCCGATGTCTGAATATAGGTATTATATCGAATCTCAGTCGATAGGAATGGATCAATCCCTAAACGGCATCGATATAATTCTTATATTAGTGTCTGGGCGAATCAGCCACAGAATTGACGACTCAGTCAATAACCTGACGAATCAGCCAGTACTTAGGCGAATCAGCCAATAACCAGACGAATCAGCCTGTAATTAAGCGAATCAGCTTAAGTTTAGACGAATCAGTCTATAACCCGACGAATCAGCCCTTGACTAGGCGAATCAGCCTATAATAAGACGAATCAGTCAATAACCCGACGAATCAGCCGGTGACTAGGCGAATCAGCCTCTACTAAGACGAATCAGTCAATAACCCGACGAATCAGCCGGTGACTCAACGACTCAGTAATCAATACATACAGTCACTATCTAAGCAAATCAGTCAATGACTAGCGAGTCAGCAGTCATTACATGCAGTGGCTATAAATCAATAGACTACAATCATCAATCTCATCAATTACAAGAATCAAAGTATGTGATTTAGGGAAACTCGAGTCAAACCTTCCTCGAGTTGTGCAGTCCCAACACAACATTAATTTATACCTTTCTTTCTGATACTCTGACTCTGTCGAAGTCTCGAACTCAAAACCTGTCAATATCGATCTGACAAGAACAATATCGAGGAGTATAGTATCAATACACCACTCAATCAATACTGGATATCAATTCTTATTCAATCTTATTCTGATATCATAACAAGTTCATATTCAGTCCGTTTCTTAATCTGACTTCGATTCTACGCTGTCTAACATGTCAAGAACAACATATATGAGTTCCATTCAATTCTGACAATACCATAATTTCAAAGCATGTCAAAACGTAGTAAAACTTACGTCCAGTTGTAGCCTACGTCGCTAGGAACTCGATATCGAAGTCGGATTCAAAATCAGACGGACGGATTTCTCGAAAAAGGCGTAAGGATTTCTCCTTTCTTCTTCAGACCCTTTTCAATTTCTGCTGAATGATTTTCGAAGGAATTATCATCTATATATATCAGTGCATGCATGTCATGAGGTGTCCTCATTTTCGCACAACACGTCGCACCGCGGGTGCGGTAGGTGTAAGACCGCGGGTGCGCTCATGGTTCGACAATCTTATCTATTCTGAAATTGCATGACCGCGGGTGCGGTACATGTCAAGACCGCGGGGGCGGTCCCTATTAACACCGCGGGTGCGGTGAGGCTTCGGCCTCCTCTTCACAATTTCATTAATATCGACCGCGGGTGCGGTCCTTCTTCAACTGCAGGTGCGGTCTCGCTTCGCATGCCCTCTTACACAATCTCATTTTATCAACTTAAAATCTTGGCATTACTTTTCTCCAGCTAATCCGTTCTGTCTATAATCATTTCAGATTAATCTCAAATTACTGTAATAACATCTCGGGCCTTACACCTACCCTCTGGAATTTTTTACACCTAGATTCCTTTACAACCCTAATGCACCAAGCCCTCCATAATTTGATCCTAGACCTAACCAACTCGAACCGGACTTGAACCAACGCCACCTAAGACCAAGATCAGATTGTGGAAGACTTACTGGAACAACCCTAGCTACGCCTATAGCTCCATGCGCTCGGCCCTACGTGAGTTACCCAAAAACAAGCCATATCCCGATCCTACTCGACTAATGCGCCTCGACCAACTCCTAGGTTGAGGCCAGCCATGATTGAGCCATCTTGGACAACGTCTCAGACCCCTTAGGATCTGCACCATGGCTCTGTTCAACTCCCCAACAGCCGCTATTCCTCCCAAAGCCCGAACTAGTCCCATACGTCACGTGCATACCTTAGGTTCGATCAGCCCTCACCAAGACTCGACCATCTCGTGACTCCAGCACCTCGAAACCTTCACTCTCAACATATAAACACCCATAGCATCTCAAATCAGTATCCCCTTAAACAAGGACAACAAAAGCGTGAGTTACATGTAAACGTGTGTGCATATTTCGTTAAAAATCGATGCAACATAAAAATCTATGCATTACTCATGCAAACACACACACACACACACATCAGCATAAAATAGCGTGAATGAAGAGAAAAAAAAGATTCACGGCGTGAATTTGCATATAAACTCTGAAGAACTTCGATACCAATGCGTAGAACTTGCGCTGGAGAGACAGGGAAGGAGCTTTTTATTTTTTTGAAAACCTAGGAGAATTTCGAAGATGGCTGCTGATGAATGAGGAAGGGGGCGACCATCATATAAAATTTAGGTTTAGGGTTTTTATTGTAGGGTTTAGGTGTAATACTAAGTGTTAGTGGGCCTTAGTTTAAAAATAATGAGGTTTAAAAGGTTTTAGGCCCATTAAGAAATAAACTAGTCCCATCGAGCCCAAAAAAGCTCTCAAAAAATATTTCGTTTAGGTACGTTTTTTAAAATATTGTCCGAACCCTCAAAAAGTCCTCCAACTTGCTAAAATTTATGTATCGGTTTAAAATATGACCCGACGAGTAAAAATACACCACCAAGGCCCAACTTCAAAAAATCTCACTTATATACACCATATATGAAGTAATTCAAAATACTCATTTAATAAATATATTCTTCCTCAATTATCTCTGGTCTCCGTTCCTCGTTTGAGCGCGAAAAACTACTGAAAGCCCTTATGCATGAAACTTTAATAAACTAATAAAACACATGTTCATGCAATAATCATACAATAAAATAATTAAACACATATTTTTAGCAAAATCCTAGATTGCATGCAGTCAAGTTACGTAGTTAGAATTTCCTAGACTTTACAATTCTCCCCCCGTATAAAGAATTTCGTCCTCGAAATTTAAGGCGTGTCGAATAAATCAACTTAGTGACTCCTCAGCTCGGTCTTGGTCTCCAAAATAGCCTCCTCCTCGGAATAATTTAGCCACTTGACCTTGACCATCTGGATCACCTTGTTCCGGAGCCTCCTCTCATGTCTCTCCAAAATTCTAGTGGGTCTTTCCTAGAAATACAAGTTAGGCGTTAACTACAATGGCTCATAGTTCAACACATGCAAAGGGTTCAAAATGTACTTCCACAGCATCAAGACGTGGAACACGTTATGAAGTCTCGCCAGATTTGGCGGTAATGCCACTTTGTAAGCTAGTGTCCCAACTCTCTCGAGGATCTCTAATGGTCTTATGAATCTAGGACTGAGCTTCACCTTTTTTCCGAATCTCATCACACCTTTAATCGGTGCGACCTTCAAAAAAACATGATCGCCAACTGCAAACTCTAGATCCCTGCTTCGTTGTTATGTATAACTCTTCTATCGGCTCTGAGCGATCTTCATCATGTCTTGGATCTTGGCCATTAACTCTGTAGTCTGAATGAAAAAGTGGACCCAACTTTGCTCTCTCTCCTATCTCATCCAAATACACGGGTGACCTATACATCCTTTCGTATAGTGCCTCATATGGAGCAATATCGATGGATGTCTGATAGCTGTTGTTGTACGTGAATTCCACGAGAGGTAACTTCAGATCCCAACTGTCCTGGAAGTAGATCATGCAAGCTTTGAGTAGATCCTCCAATATCTGAATCACCCTCTCTAATTATCCGTCGGTCTGAAGATGGAAGACAATACTGAATAGTATTTTAGTACCTAATGCCTGATCCAGACTCTTCCAGAACGCAGATGTGAATCTCGAATCCCTGTCTGACACGATAGACATTGGGATCCCATGTAGTCTGAATATCTCCCTAATATACAGATCTGCATAGTGAGTCATTGTGAAAGTCTTCTTGATAAGTAGAAAGTGTGCTGACTTAGTGAGTCGATCGAGTATCACCCAAATGGCCTTATATCCTCCAGTTGTCCTCGGTAGCCCTGTCACAAAGTCCATGGTAATGTTCTCCCATTTCCACTCGAGAGTAGGTAGTGGTCTCAGCTTTCCTGCAATCTCTGATGTTTGGCCTTAACCTGCTGACACGTCAAACACTCAGACATGAAATGGAAGATATCTCGCTTCATGCCCGTCCACCAATATAGAGACTGCAGATCTTTATACATCTTCGTACTTCATAGATGAATGGAGTACGGGGTTTTGTGGGACTCACTCATTGTATCTGCTCTCAGGGAATCACTGCTAGGAACACATAGTAGGTCACGATATCTGATTATGTCGTCCTCAACTATATACAATCTCAGGCCCTTAGACTCATCCCTCTGTCTCCATATCTGTAACTGCTCGTCAGAAGTCTGCCCTGCTCGACTCATGCCCCTCAGTGTCGACTGCACTGTTAGGATAGAAAGACTAGGGGCATCACCATTGGCATAAATCGCAAGCACGAACCTTTGAATCTCTGCCTGCAGCGGCCTCTACACCGACAACTGATTGATTGCTGCATTCTTTCGGCTTAGGGCATCTGCGACCACTTTAGCCTTACCGGATGGTAGTTAATGTCGCAGTCATAATCCTTCACTAACTCTAGCCATCTCCGCTGCCTCATATTCAGCTCTTTCTAAATGAAGAAGTAATTCAGACTCTTGTGTATTTGGTGAAAAAAATCATGCACTTCTCTCCGTACAGATAATGCCTCTATATCTTCAAGGCGAATACTATTGCCACTAGCACGAGGTTATGAGTTAGATAATTCTTCTCATGGAACTTCAATTGTCTAGACGCGTAGGCTATAACCTCGTTTGTGCTGCATCAAAACTGTGCCAAACCGAGCTTTGAAGCATCTGTAAAAAGCACAAACTCTCTTTGCCCTGATGGAATAGCTAGAACTTGTGCTGAAGTCAATCTCTGCTTCAGCTATTAGAGTAGGTCCCCGTCGAGCCAAGTGTTGGCCGATGATTCACATTGAAACTCTATGTATAAACAATATTTATTTTAATTATATTTGAAATTATTGTTTTGACACATCTTTATCTGTATACTCATGCTAGTTGCATAGATAAAGTCCTTGAATATACAAATAGTAGAAAGAATATGAGTTGCTCATATGATGAGTATAATGAAACTCATAATTGCAATACTATATATTCAACACAATTCCTAGTCGATTCAGCTGCCGCTAAGAAGGATAAAGACTGTTCGAGTTTGAGACTAGTATCTGCGATGTGAGTACCGTGTTTCATTGGTAAGAGACATTGTGATGTCCGAGCATGCAGATAAGTGCTACTTGTAGAGTGCACTGGACAACCCTCCATAAAGGACTTTCCAAGTGGTTCTCACTTATCGAGTGGAAACGTCCTAGTTTATGGTTGTACACCATTAGTCCTTATGACCCGGGACAACATTGTGACCATATACTAGCATTGCACTTTGACTTGTTTATCGACTTATATGGAGTCATCAGGTGTCAAGGTTGGGTGTTTTGTCGAAACATATAGGAGTCTATGCATTGTAATTAGGGATTCACCGCTTACCTTCGGGTATGGATATCCTATGTGATCTTATGTGTATGTAGTTTGAAAACTTTTCTCAGAGTGTTGGTTTTAATATAACAATAGTTGTCGAATCGTTCGGGATATATGAGATGAATGGATCATACTGTACCTTAACCATAATGGATTGGTTCTTGCAGGCACTATCATTTGATACATAGGGAATCATGTAAACGATGCTGCTAGGCGTTTAACATGATTGGTTGGGTAGTATCAGACTTTGTTCTGACATTCTTATTATCAAGGAGTTGATAATTAAGAATGGAGCAACTGGGGTATGCTCGAATAAGGACATGTTTAGTCCAGAATCACATTGAGACGTGAACACACTGCTAGTTGTATCATTGAAACATTGAGGTTCGCACAAGTGCTAACTTTCTAGATCCCGATGAGAAGAAAAATGGTTTAATGTGCTGAACGGCTTATAAAGAAGTTTATAAGCGCAAAGAAAAATAGAAGTATGAATTCCATAAGAGGATTATGGGGAATGTAACTTTTAATTCATGGAAGTGTTCCTAATTTAAAATATGGCTCAAATAAATAATGTATTTGAAAATTGTGATTTTCATAAACATTATTATGGACTAAATTAAATTAATTCAAGTATTGAATTAATTAAACACTACTGGACATAGTAGAGTCCAAATAATTAAATTATTTCAAGTGCTGAATTAATTAAATAATATTGGGTCTTTTAAAGCCCAATTGGAAATAATTATTCAACTAGTGGACTTGAGTAAATTCAAGCAAAGTTTAATTGGTCTCAAATGTGTTTGAGATATTTAAATAAAATTCCATGGGCTTTGTAATTGTTACAAGCCCAAATAAATTGCATGCTTGGGAGGAGAAGGGTTGGAGGCAAATTTTTCAATAAACAAGACATTTCATGCACATGCACTTTTCTACTTTTTCAAGCACCAAAAAAGTTTTCTTCTCTCATCCTTGTATCCCAAGTGGCCGAAAATTCTATCCATTATTCTTCATTTTTTGCTTCTTCAATTTGTTGATGATAGCATAATCTTCTCAAAGAAAAATCCTCTAATTTTTATACTACAAAATTAGAGGGAATGTTCCTTGTTGGTGGTGGACCTAATTTGAAGTGATTTGAGCAAGGAGTGCTCTTGGACAGCTTGTAGATTGTCTACTCTCAAGAGCTAAGTTGTTTACAACTTAGTTGGAGCCAAAAACATCAATCCTTGTGAATGATAGGTAAGAAATTATAAACACACTATGTATGACATTTTTGTATGTTTTGTTATTTGCTACACAATATACTTGTGGTGCTCGGTTTTTCTCGGTAAAACATGTTTTTCAAACTTCCATTGCTGTTCCGGGCACCGTAACCGATCCACTTTCATCAGCCTGTCAAAACTCTCATGGCACTCTGATCGCCAAATGAATTTTGAATTCTTCTTTGTCAAGGTAGAAGAAAATCCCTGAATAAACTTTCTGTAGTACCGAGCCAACCCCAAGAAACTTCGGATCTCTGTCATACTCTTAGGCCCTGGACAATCTTGGACTGTCTCGACCTTACTAGGATAGACCTCCACTCATCTCGAGATATGATGTGGCCCAAGAATGCCTCTCTGTCTATCCAGAACTCACACTTACTGAACTTGACATACAACCGTCTGTCTTGCAAAGTCTGTAATACGGTACTCAGATGCTGATTGTGCTCCTCTCTGCTTTTCGAATTGATCAAGTTGTCGTTTTTGAAAAATATGACAAACTGATCGAAGTACGGCTGAAACACGCGATCCATGAGATCCAAGAACATTGCTGACACGTTCGTCAATCCGGAGGGAATCACCATAAACTATGATAGGATTTGGTAAATGTGAAAGAGAGTTTAGAAGGGGGGTTGAATAAACAATAACAATTTTCACAACATTTTCTCTTTTTATGAGCAAGGAGTGTTCTTGGATAGTTTGTAGATTGTCTACCCTCAAGAGCTAAGTTTTTTACAACTTAGTTGGAGCCAAAAACATCAATCCTTGTGATTGATAGGTAAGAAAATATAAACACACTCTATGTGACATCTGTACATGTTTTGTTATTTTCTACACAATAAACTTGTGGTGCTCGATTTTTTCTCGGTAAAACATGTTTTTCAAAATTTCGATGCGCTTCTGGGCACCGTAACCGATTCACTTTCATCAGTTTGTCAAAACTCTCGTGGCACTCAGATCCCCAAATGAGTTTGGCATACTTCTTCGTCAAGGCAGAAGAAAATCCTTGAATAGACTTCCTGTAGTACCCGACCAACCTTAAGAAACTTCGGATCTCTGTCACACTCTTAGGCGCTGGCCAATCTCGGACTGTCTTGACCTTACTGGGATCAACCTCCACTCTATCTTGAGATATGATATGGCCAAGAATGACACTCTGTCTATCCAGAACTCACACTTACTGATCTTGTCATACAGTCGTCTGTCTTGCAAAGTCTGTAATACGATCCTCAGATGCTGAATGTGCTCCTCTCTGCTTTTCGAATTGATCAGGATGTTGTCTAAGAAAACTATGGCGAACTGATCCAAGTACGGCTGAAACACGCTATTCATGAGATCCAAGAACATCGCTGGTCTGTTCGTTAATCCTAAAGGCATCACCATAAACTCTGATAGGATCGGGTAAAGGTGAAAGATTGTTTAGAAATAGGGTTTGAATAAATACCAACAATTTTCGCAACCTTTTATCTTTTAATGTGTCAATTTAGTGATAAAATGATACTCTGGAATCTTGTAAGTCAATATCAATCAGTTAACAATAAAAGTTCGGAAATAAACTGACTGATAGATAGAATAAAACTGAAATAAGAAGACACAAGATTTATGGATGTTCGTAGATTTCAAACACTCCTATGTCACACATTCTATCACAAATATAGGATATTCACTAAAAGACTTTCATCGATACAAAGAGTTGTACAGACCCACTTCAGTTTTGGACTTAACAATGCCAAACTAAAATTCTTAGTTACGAACCAGTTTACAGTACTCAATTGGATTGAAATAATTTAGCACAACTGATCTCTTCAAGATCAAGTATTATAATAATAACAGTTTGTGCTTGTATGCTAGAAGTATAGCCTTGAATGCTATGAATGTATAAAATAAGCATCAGCTTTGAAATTTGCAAAGATTTCAGCAGAGTAACAGCTCAGTTGATAGAATAGTATATCGATCGGGTTGATTCAGAGAGTTTCTCAGCTGCTCTTCTCTGTTATTTATAGGCTTTGCCTACAACAGTAATATTGAATACGATTTGAAACTTTATATCTGTTGTTTGTCATGTCAACATTCTTCTGAAAGTCGTACACTGCAGCTTTTCTGAAATGCAGCGATCCCACTGCTTGTTGCAGTCATCTTTTGTGGGGACCCGGGCTCTATTCTTTTCTTTGGGATTAAATGGATCTTTAAAAAAAATGTGGGTCAAATTTTCGCTTTTCAACATTAATTCTAATGTATGTAAACAAGCATAAGTTCTTTATTTATTTTACAAACATACAAACATGTCTTGTTCTACTATATCAATCCAACTAGTGTTTAATACAATACCAATATAAATAGTCCAAGTCTACTAAAAACCACTAGTCCTCTGCTGCGCCCGAAGTCACCACGCTATCACGATCTCATCTTTGTCTCGACCCAGATCCTGCCCCACCTGTTGTTATGCACACATACAGACATAACAACAGCCGGAAACTCCGGTGAGAACAAATCCCAGTATAAACATGTATACATGCATATAATCAATCTAAAATATGAAACATGCCATTATGAATGACAATCATATAAACATGCAATGCGAATCAAATCATGACTGGATCGACTCGACTAGAACTCTAGGGATCCCGGTGTGAATAAGACGATCTATCACCTACCCTCCCAATCGGGGTGACGGTACGTCTTATTCCTAGACTTCGGCCTAATCTGTATCCGCATCTACAATAGGAGACTGATCTTCCCCTACGCTGTGATACACCGAACATCTAGAAGTTTGACTGTTCTGTCAAGACTCCCTATCTTAAATGCAATGATTAATAGTCTGTAAACAATGCATAATCAATTCAAAGATTTGAATACAAATTCTATAAACAAATCACAATCATAATTCAAGATAAACAATAAATCTAGTATGTGATTTTGGTTGGGAAACTCAAATGTGATCTCATTTGAGTTGTATCTCCCCAAACAAAACATGCATTATACCTTTCGTGTCGTAGGCAGAAATCGAAGTCTCAAGTTGGTATCGAATCTGTCAATCCAAATCTGAAATGACAATGTTGATATATCTTCTATCAATATCCAACTCTAAGTAACTCATATGTAATCCATATTCAATCTTGGTAACAATCGACGGCATAACGACGTACTTTCTCGATACTAATCAATCTAAATCACATCATATATCAATAATCAATAATCTCAATTCATATTCATCATAATCTATACATCCCAAACTCATATCTTTTCTGAATTCTCTATCTTTCTCATTCAAGACATGCTGAAAATCATAACAAATGCAAACGATACCATTTCTTCCATTCGTTTGCAAATATACAATGCTTACTATGTCAAGAACACAATATAACTATCATATTACAATTTCCCCAATTCATAAAATCTGCATCATGGTGGAATTGAAGGAAACTTACATTACTTTGAAGCTCTTACTGCAAGGATCAATAATCTAAGCTCGGATTTGAAATCAGGCAGCTAAATCTTGCACAATCTAGTTTTTAAGCCATGAAAACTTGGAACTTTTCCATGGATTCTCGGTTCTCTCTTGCTGGAAATGGGAGAGAATGGATCAGCAATACATCTATATATATATCCTGCCATGTGTCATTACAAGAAACAAGAGTGGCTTTCTCGCATGCAGCACCGTGGGTGCGGTCTCTGCAGCACCGCGAGTGCGCTCATGTTTCGGCAACCCTAGCATTTTCACAAAATGTCGACCGCGGGTGCGGTCTTGTCACCGCGGGTGCGGTCTTCTTACACCGCGGGTGCGGTGATGCTATGAATAAAATGTGCCAACTTTCTGTCCATGCACCGCGGGTGCGGTATGGCTTCGGCTTTTCTTGCTAAAGTCCATAATTGCATGACCGCGGGTGCACTCCTGTTTTGAGCGCGGTTGCAGTCTTGCAAAACCCTAATTCTCATGTCTTTTCTCCTTTCCATGCACGTCATGCATCCCCATCTCTTCCGAGTATCATTTTAATGAAAACTAAAAATCTCGAGCCTTACATTTCTCCCCCTCTAAGAAATGATTTCGTCCTCGAAAGCACAAGTAATTATCAATTATACATGACAAGTAATATAATCAATACTGAAAATTTACTTACATCATGTAAATAATTCGGGATGTTTCTGGCGCATATCTGCTTCTGTTTCCCAAGTCACTTCTTCGATGCCATGACGACTCCATTGGACTTTCACTAATGGAATAGTCTTCGTCCGGAGCTTCTTTTCTTTCCGATCCAGAATTTGTATCGGTTGCTCAATATAGCTCAAGGTCTGATCAAGCTCAGCTTCGTCAGGCTGAATGACATGAGAAATATCTGGTATATACTTACGCAACATTGACACATGAAAGACATCATGTATCACGGATAACGAAGGAGGAAGAGCAAGTCGATAGGCTCGGTCGCCAATCTTTTCAAGAATCTCATAAGGACCAACGTATCTAGGAGACAATTTCCCACGCTTGCCAAATCTGACAACGCCTCTGAATGGAGAAATCTTCAGAAATACTCTGTCTCCTTGCTCGAATACCAACGGTCTACGTCTGACGTTGGCGTATTTGGCTTGCCTATCCTGTGCCGTCTTCATTCTTTTTTGAATGATTTTCACCTTTTTAGTCATGTCACGTATCATATCTGGCCCAAGTTCTGGTACCTCGAAGACATCATCCCAATACAGCGGAGATCTGCACTTCTTGCCATATAAAGCTTCAAACGGTGCCATTTCAATGCTCGTCTGATAGCTATTATTATAAGAGAATTCACAAAGAGGTAAAGAATCTTGCCAACTAGTGCCAAAATCTAGCACTACGGCTCTTAACATATCCTCTAAAGTCTGGATAGTCCGCTTCCACCAGAACTGTGTCTTCAAGTCGTTGTACATCTTTCGGCCACCAGGATGAATGCTGAACCGACTACAGCGTGCTTCTGATAGAATCTGATGTCTCAAATCTGAAACATCTGGCACAACAAGGCGGTTATTCACATACAGCACTTGATCACGCACCTGATATTTTGATAAATGCCCTGATCTGACCATCTGAATCGATTTCTGCACATTCTGATATGTTCTTTGTGCTTCTTTAATCCTCCAAATCAAATCGGGTTCAACATGAATGGTAGCAAGTCGTAGTGGCCTACTATCTGTATCAAATTCTAATTTGGACAAACAGCAAGTTTCAACTAACTTTGTAACACCTATCGTCGATAAGGATAGGGAACAAACCTTTCGAATCAAGGCATCCGCTGCTGCATTTGACTTCCCTGGATAGTATTTAATCTCGCAATCAAAGTCTTTCAGTAGATCAAGCCATCTACGCTGCCTCATATTTAGTTCTGATTGAGAAAATAGAT
The DNA here is from genome assembly GCF_022965805.1 of Primulina eburnea. Lineage (NCBI taxonomy): Eukaryota > Viridiplantae > Streptophyta > Magnoliopsida > Lamiales > Gesneriaceae > Primulina > Primulina eburnea. Next base: position 137,960 of record NW_027331399.1, on the reverse strand, counting down.
ACTTCAGGCTTTTGTGATCGGAATAAATCTCAAATTTCTCGCCATAGAGATAGTGACGCCATATCTTGAATGCAAATACGATAGCCGCCAGTTCAAGATCGTGAATGGGGTATCGAACTTCATGTGGCTTCAATTGTCTCGAGGCGTATGCGACCACATGACCTCGCTGCATAAGAACACATCCCAAACCTCTGTGAGAAGCATCACAATATACAACGAAATCACCTGTACCTGAAGGTATCGTCAGTACTGGAGCAGTGGTCAGCTTCTTTTTCAATTCCACGAAGCTAGACTCACAATCCTCAGACCATATAAATGGCGCATTCTTTTGCGTCAATTGACTGATTGGTTTTGCAATACTGGAGAAATCTTTAATAAATCGCCGGTAGTATCCTGCTAGACCCATAAAACTGCGTATCTCTGGCACAGAAGTCGGTCTCGGCCAGCTAATCACAGCTTCCACTTTACTTGGATCTACAGCAATACCATCTCCAGATATGATATGTCCCAAAAAGACAACTCGATTCAACCAAAATTCACATTTTGACAATTTAGCATACAACCTCTCATTTCTCAATGTCTGTAGTACAGTTCTGAGATGCTCTCCATGCTCATTTCTATTCTTCGAATACACCAAAATGTCATCGATAAACACAATCACAAAATCATCTAAATACCTCTGAAAGATTCGGTTCATCAAGCTCATAAATACCACTGGAGCATTTGTTAAACCAAAAGGCATGACAATAAATTCGTAATGTCCGTACCTGGTTCGAAATGCTGTCTTCGGTATGTCTACATCTCTAACTCTGAGCTGGTGATATCCGGATCGTAAATCAATCTTAGAATAAACAGAGGATCCCTGTAATTGATCAAATAAATCGTCGATGCGTGGCAATGGATATTTATTCTTCACTGTCGCTTTGTTCAATTGCCGATAATCTATACACAATCGCATCGATCCATCTTTCTTTCGCACAAATAGCACTGGTGCGCCCCAAGGAGATACACTGGGTCGGATATATCCCTTGGCCAGAAGATCTTCTAATTGTGCTTTCAGTTCTTTCAGTTCAACAGGCGCCATACTATACGGAGCTCGGGATATAGGAACAGTACCTGGCATAAGATCTATGCTAAAATCTACCTCTCGAGCTGGAGGTAACCCTGGGATCTCGTCGGGAAACACATCTACAAACTCCCGTACTACTGGCAAATATGCCAATGCCGGGCTCGATTTCTGTACATCTACAGCATACACAAGGAACCCATCTGCTCCTCTCTGCAACAATCTATTCATAGCCAAAGCCGAAATCAAGGGAATCCGAGATCTGGAACCCTTACCGTAGAACTTCCACTCTTCTGCCATTTCGGGTCTGAATCTGACAATCTTGTGGAAACAATCCACGGTGGCTCTATACTTAGTTAACATGTCAATCCCAACAATACAATCAAAATCATCTAACCCAAGTACTATGCAGTCTAGATCAATTTCATTACCCTCAAATTGTAAAATGCAATGCCTAACCGTAGTCACAGCTATCAAACCACTTCCGAACGGAGAAGTAATAGACACTACATCCAACAAAGACTCAACAGGCAGAGAATGCAACAATGCAAATCGTTCTGAGATAAATGTATGCGATGCACTCGTATCTATTAGTATATAAGCAGGATAACCGCAAAGGGAACAGTTACCTGCTATGACATCATCTGGGGCATCTTGTGCTTGCTCCTCTGTCAATGCAAACACCTGAGCCTGCTGTCGAGGAGGTTGGCTCACGGTCTGGCTACCTCTGGCTCTGGGCTGCATCTGTGTCTGTGGTGGCTGGAAGGAATGGACCGATGATGCTTGTCTTTCCAGCTGAGGTACTGGACCAGATGCTCTTCCACTTTGCATTTGCTGTAGACCTTTCTGTGGACAGACTTTGGCAAAGTGACCTGGTTGCCTACAAAAATTACATCGGCCCGTGACTCCTTGACACTGTTCAGTCGCTGTCTACCTCCACAAGAATTGCAGTAGACACCTGTATATATTGTACTCTGATCAAAACCACTCTGTCTGGATCCACTGGAGCTCGACGAACTGCTCCCAGGTCTTTTGAACTGCTTCCCCTTCGCTTTCAACTGATCTTTTCGCCCGCTGCTGCTGCTACTGCCGCCATTAAATCTAGAGGAAGGTTGTACTGGAGGTAGTGGCGGTCTCGAACTCGGGGCAATATACGGAACACTCCGTTGCCTAAGCAATCCCGCTTCTGCTCCTTTGGCACGATTCAATGCCTCAGCGAAATTGTTGGGTCTCCCAGTATTTACCAACGTAAAAATATCGGGATTTAAGCCGTTTATAAACTGATCCGCTACGGCCTCATCACTACCTGAAACATGAGGTGCAAAACAAAGCAAAGAAGAAAATTTAGCGACGTACTCTTCAATATTCAATTGCCCTTGCCTCAAGTTTGCAAACTCAGCGCCTTTATCTTTACGGTAGGATATAGGAAAGAACCGCTGATAAAACTCTGTCTTGAACACTTTCCAGGTAACCTCCATGCCACGCTGTTCCAATGCTCTTTTGATGTTCAACCACCAATTCTTAGCCACGTCTTGCAATTGATGGCCAATGAGTTCACACTTTTCTCATCACTGTATTCTAGAGACTCGAATAACATCTCGATATCTTCCAACCAGCTTTCACATTCTATGGCGTTTTCTGTACCCCTTAAGGTAGGTGGTCTGAAGGACTGGAATCGTTTTAACAGAGTCTCCATAGGTGTAGCCGTAACGTCCATTGGATTCCCGGATGTGCTACCCTGCTCTGGTGCGGTGGGTCGCAATGGCACTGCTGCTCTTTGAGGAGGCATGTATCTGATAGTCAACAAGTTAGTGTAGAAGCTATACAAACTGTCTCAGTCCTCCTCTGATCATTTACCTCTGATCCAGAATCGGTTCTGATTCAGTCTTTACTAATACATGCTGTAATACAAGTCAGATAACCATACAACATGTAATAATGAAAGCAATAAATCATGCTAGCACATCATAAAGCAAGGAAGAAGACTCGATCTACCCCTCTCATTCTATCTTATCTCAATCTAAAGGATCTATCGCTCTGATACCACCTGTTGTGGGGACCCGGGCTCTATTCTTTTCTTTGGGATTAAATGGATATTTAAAAAAAATGTGGGTCAAATTTTCGCTTTTCAACATTAATTCTAATGTATGTAAACAAGCATAAGTTCTTTATTTATTTTAGAAACATACAAACATGTCTTGTTCTACTATATCAATCCAACTAGTGTTTAATACAATACCAATATAAATAGTCCAAGTCTACTAAAAACCACTAGTCCTCTGCTGCGCCCGAAGTCACCACGCTATCACGATCTCATCTCTGTCTCGACCCAGATCCTGCCCCACCTGTTGTTTTGCACACATACAACATAACAACAGCCGGAAACTCCGGTGAGAACAAATCCCAGTATAAACATGTATACATGCATATAATCAATCTAAAATATGAAACATGCCATTATGAATGACAATCATATAAACATGCAATGCGAATCAAATCATGACTGGATCGACTCGACTAGAACTCTAGGGATCCCAGTGTGAATAAGACGATCTATCACCTAACCTCCCAATCGGGGTGACGGTACGTCTTATTCCTAGACTTCGGCCTAATCTGTATCCGCATCTACAATAGGAGACTGATCTTCCCCTACGCTGTGATACACCGAACATCTAGAAGTTTGACTGTTCTGTCAAGACTCCCTATCTTAAATGCAATGATTAACAGTCTGTAAACAATGCATAATCAATTCAAATATTTGAATACAAATTCTATAAACAAATCACAATCATAATTCAAGATAAACAATAAATCTAGTATGTGATTTTGGTTGGGAAACTCAAATGTGATCTCATTTGAGTTGTATCTCCCCAAACAAAACATGCATTATACCTTTCGTGTCGTAGGCAGAAATCGAAGTCTCAAGTTGGTATCGAATCTGTCAATCCAAATCTGAAATGACAATGTTGATATATCTTCTATCAATATCCAACTCTAAGTAACTCATATGTAATCCATATTCAATCTTGGTAACAATCGACGGCATAACGACGTACTTTCTCGATACTAATCAATCTAAATCGCATCATATATCAATAATCAATAATCTCAATTCATATTCATCATAATCTATACATCCCAAACTCATATCTTTTCTGAATTCTCTATCTTTCTCATTCAAGACATGCTGAAAATCATAACAAATGCAAACGATACCATTTCTTCCATTCGTTTGCAAATATACAATGCTTACTATGTCAAGAACACAATATAACTATCATATTACAATTTCCCCAATTCATAAAATCTGCATCATGGTGGAATTGAAGGAAACTTACATTACTTTGAAGCTCTTACTGCAAGGATCAATAATCTAAGCTCGGATTTGAAATCAGGCAGCTAAATCTTGCACAATCTAGTTTTTAAGCCATGAAAACTTGGAACTTTTCCATGGATTCTCGGTTCTCTCTTGCTGGAAATGGGAGAGAATGAATCAGCAATACATCTATATATATATCCTGCCATGTGTCATTACAAGAAACAAGAGTGGCTTTCTCGCATGCAGCACCGCGGTTGCGGTCTCTGCAGCACCGCGGGTGCGCTCATGTTTCGGCAACCCTAGCATTTTCACAAAAATGTCGACCGCGGGTGCTGTCTCTGCAAGACCGCGGGTGCGGTCTTCTTACACCGCGGGTGCGGTGATGCTACGAATAAAATGTGCCAACTTTCTGTCCATGCACCACGGGTGCGGTCTATGTAGCACCATGGATGCGGTATGGCTTTGGCTTTTCTTGCTAAAATCCATAATTGCATGACCGCGGGTGCACTCCTGTTTTGAGCGCGGTTGCAGTCTTGCAAAACCCTAATTCTCATGTCTTTTCTCCTTTCCGTGCACGTCATGCATCCCCATCTCTTCCGAGTATCATTTTAATGAAAACTAAAAATCTCGAGCCTTACATCTTTTGTATAGTTGTCGGTTGAATGTCCTTTTCCTTAACTGATGAAATGTACTGCTGAAAGATCAGCATTAGCTGATAAGCTCACAACTGCTTATAGTAACTGATCAGTTCCAACTGATCAATCAGTTTTCTGCGTAGTTCAATTTGCTAGTCATGTTGCCTTTGAAAATCTACGTACTAATCTTCAGTTTTGGGCAACCGATATTTTGCGTATTTTAAATCAGTTTCTATCAGTGTTCTTGATTAGTTAGTTCAATATCATAAGCACTCAGTTTGTCAAATTTCCGAAATTCAGTTTCCAACAAAATCATAGTGCACATAACACGCCTTGAAAGTCGTCTTATGCACGTCCGACTCACTGAATTTCAGATGATGGTATCCAGATCAGATATCTATTTTCGAGAATATTGATGCTCCCTGAAGCTGATCGAATAGAACCTCGATCCTGGGCAGTGGATATTTATTCTTAACTGTGACCCGGTTCATCTCCCGGTAATCAATGCAAAGCCGCATGCTGCCGTCTTTTTTCTTAACAAACAATACTGGTGCGTCCCATGGAGAAAAGCTCGGGCGAATGAATCGCTTGTCCAGCAAGATTTGTATATAATCCCTCAGCTATTTCATCTCTGGAGGTGCTAGACTATAAGGTCCAAAATTAAGACGACGTAATCCAACTGCATGCGAATCTAGGAAATAATGAAAAATGAGTAATTTATTTATTTTAATTGCTAATTAATTACGTGACATACATGTTTATTTGTTAAATATGATTTTATTGTCATCATGCATAGAATTGTATTTTTAAGGAATATTCAAGCGACGATCGAGGAACGGAGACCGAGGGCTGAAAAATGTAAAATGATTTTATTAAATGATTATTTTTAATTATTTAAAATATGGCCGATGCTTGTCAGTATTTTCGAAAATAAGGGTTTTGAGGTGATTTTATACGCCGGGACGTAAATTTTATCGGTGTTTGTTTTTCAACTAAAATACGATTTTTTTGGCAACCCGGCTAATAAATTCACATTTTTAATTAAAGAAAAACTTTGTTAGTATTTTATTTAAATCTTAATTTAACTAATGGGCTTAATTTTATAGCTTAATAGGCCTAAAGCCTACTTAGAGATTAGATTATTATTTAATGTGTTAATTAAAAACAAAACCCTAGTCTACCTTTGAATCAAGAGATCGGCCACCCCATTTAAAATTCTGAAAACTCCTCTCCCCTCTCTAAAACTCACGGCTGCACACACTTGGGCATTAAGAAGGACTTTTCGAAAGGCAGCAAGCCAAGTGGAAGCCATCGCCGCGTCCCGTTCTTCGTCGTCAACGTATATTCGAGCGTATATTACGCAAAGGCACACCCTAATCTCATTTTCTCATCCATCATGTCATATTATTGTTTGCTTGGTATATGCATGAAATCATGTTCTTATTTTTTTCTGAAAAATCGAAGGTATCATGCTTGTCTCGGTTCCTTGTAGTTTGTTGTTTAAAATAATTGTTCAATCATGCTATGGGGCTGTCATGATGCTATACTATGATTAAACAAAGGTTTGAAGTCAAACTAAGTCTCACACACCCACCCAATTTCGACAGAAACCAAAGGAAATAAAGAATCAGAAATTGCATGCGGTTGTCTTGTGTTGGGGGCGATCGGGTTTCAGGTAGGAGAGTTGGCCTTGGTTCGGCTCTTGTCCAGGGGCTAGCCAGGGGTGTGAGGGAGACAGGGAAGAGTCCTAGCCATGCTAGGACTCGAGTGGAGAGGCGGCGAAGAGTCCTTTGCAGGAAGGACTCTACCCGAGAGACAGCGCCCATGCGCGCTTGAGTTCAGTTGATCGCCAGGGGTCGTGGCCTTGGTTTAAAGGGCTTGTCATTGGCTAGGTCAAAGGTTAAGGGTCCTAGGTGAGTGCCAGGTGCGATGGTTCGAGGCTAGGGTCGTCAGCTAGGTTCATTAGCATAGCAAACATAGAGTCCTCACACTACCAAACCCTCGGCCAGATTAGGTGTCACTTGGGGCGGCTTGTTTTCGGGTTTGGGGGGAAGTATTGGTAAACTTAGAGTCCAGTAGGCTAAATTAACATGTTGGACACCTTTTGGCTCGACATGGTTCGGGGGTAACTCGCAAAAAATTAAGAGATGGCTCGGGGTCGAAGTTTAGGTGTCAAATAGGGTTTTAAAATAAAGAAAAATTTGGAAAATGGCTCACGGGGGTCGAGTCGTGGTCCATAAGGGCTAAATTAATATAAAAAGACTAAATTTAGAATTTAGGAATTTTTATATTAAAGTTTGGTATTTTTCGGGATTAAAACACCGTTAAAACAGTTAATTAAAGATAATTGAAAAAGTCTAACATTTAAGCCAAATAAAATTATGAAAAAATTCATGTAAGCTTAAATAATTATTTGGGACATGTTAGAGTCATGAAATCAAGAAATAAGTCGAAAACGTAAAATGTCGAGTCTAGGGGTAAAACGGTCTTTTTACACCGGGAAATTAGTAAAGGTCACGGCAGTGCCCGAAATGCCGTTTTCATGCAAATATGATTATGTTATTATGCTTATGAATTTCCCATGATTTAAGTACGATTTTTAAATGTCTAAGGAATTTTACGATTTTAAGAAGAAATTTAAAATACATGTTGCATGCTTGGTTTCAAAATGAAAATGTAAATATTATTGACGATTTTTATAAAGTGACGTAAATGGAAAATGTTGTAGGAAGTGAAGTGATTGTGTCTAATTCGTTAATAATGGCGACGTCGTGAGGGTTATGGTCCCAGGAGGAACCCGACGATCGTGTTTCCATTATTGCGAAAATGAGGTTATGAGGTTTGAGGAAGAATGGGAATATCGTGAGGGGAGAAGGCCCCAGAGGGAGCCCATTTATGGGAGAAGGCCCCAGAGGGAGCCCCGACGATCGTATTTCTATTCGATCATGTTAGGCCAAGGCTTAGTTGACCGGTGAGAGTGTCGTTGATGTACCCGCCGCCCAGTACTGTGGTTTTATGTAGATGGATCCATCGTCCTGTCATGTCATGTTGAGGAAATTCACAATTAACGATCTGAATTCAACTAAAGATAAAGGAAAATTTTTATGATCATGTTAAATGTTCATGTCATGTTGAGGAAAAAGTTAAGGATTTATTTATGCATGTCATGAAAATGGTTATGTTTAAAGTTTTATGCATCATGAAAATGTTTACGAAAATGTTTATGTTTATGCATCTTCATGAAATCGATATTTGAAGTACAAATATTTTTCACCGTTATATGTTGACTGTATTACGTATTACTCGTTATAAAGATTATGGTGTGTTGAGTCTTTAGACTCACTAGGTGTGATGGATGCAGGTGGTATTGAGGGAAGACTTGATGGGTGATACTACTGGACTGATGGCGCACACAACCCGAGGACCAGCGCTACATTTTCCACATTATGCTTTATGATTTAAGTTAAAGATTTTTAAGATTATTTATTTATGCTTTTGAGAGATTTTTGAGAGGTTTAGCATGAGCTTTACTTTTCAAATTATTGCTTTTTAGGTTTGGTAAAACAGTAGACGATTTCACTTTACGACTATTTCACTCGAATTTTTAAATACTAGTTGACTGAGGTTTATTCTAAAAGGTGCTTTTTGTAAAAATATTTTCAAGTATTATTTGAGTTGGCCGAAATATATAAAAAAAAAATTCTAGTACTTTTAAAGCAATAAAAAGGGCAGACGTTTCATAGACGATAAGAAGCCATAGAGATCAGAACTATACCTGGCATCAGCCCGATGGAAAAGTCCACCTCTTTGTCTGGTGGAATGCTTGAAATATCATCCGAGAAAACACTGGGAAAATCCCTGACCACCTCGACCTCCTCTAGCCTCTGGCTGACTGGCTCGGTCACTGTCACAATACTGACCAAAAATGCCTGACAGCCTCTCCTCATGAGATTACTTGTACAGATGCAAGAAATGATTTGCTGTATCTACTGGTATCTGGCTGCCTAAAAAATTAACGGCTTCCCTCTGAACGGTCAGACAGATACACCTACGTCAAAAATCTATGGTAGCTCCATTTGAAGAAACTCAGTCCATACCCAGAATAATGTCGAACTCCGGCAATGGTAGCACAATCTAATCTTCCTGCACCGTATTTTTCTGTAACCGAAACTCCAATCTCTTCACTATCTGGGAGGAAAACATCTGATCTCTGGACGGAATCGAAACTATGTATCCAAAATCCATAGCCTCTTGTATGATTCCTAGTTTCTTGTCAAAAGACTCGAATATAAATGAATACATAGCTCTAAAATCTAGCAATGAATACGTGGCTACACCTGAAATATATATCCTTCCTACGACAAAACATACCATCAAATCTGATCGTGTTGAAACTTAACAAATTTTCTATCAGTATTTATCTAAATATCCTTGAAATTCACTGATTAACTTCTAGTGTTCCCTCAAAAATTTCAAAATTTAACCTTAAAAAATTTCAGAAATTGCAAATTGACCCTTAGAGTTTCGATTTTCTTACCATTTTTGTGGGGACCCGGACGCTAATCATCTTCTTTAATCGTGATTGGGACTAATCATACATACTCAAGTTCAACAACTACTATCAAGTGTTCAAACCCTAGCTCTAATCCAAGTCCGGTATCACCACTCTAATCTCGATCTGTCTTCACCTCTGTGACCCTGTACCTGTCCCACCTGATGTCATGCACACATACAAACAAGACAACAGCTGGATAACTCCGGTGAGATATAAATATCCCAGTATAAACAATGTATTAAATGCATTCATATAAAACATATATAAAAGCATAAACAAACATCAAAACATGTATCCAATCTGAATACATGAATCAATGACTCGTGATCTAATCTTATCTTATCTCAAATCTAGGGATCCCGATCTAATTTCGACTCTGGTATTCTGTATCGAGTGTCTGAGATAGACGTCGATCTACATCTAAGGCTCTTCGATACACCGTAAGTCTAGAGTCTTATCGGTTCTGAGAAAGACTCGGCGGTTCTGCCCTAGCTAGGCTGATCTGCCCTAGACTCGGACTCTGACTCTGTTCTAAGTCAACACATTAACATATCAATCTGATAATCTGCAAATATCAATGCAATTAAGTAAAGTATGTGATTTTGGGAAACTCAAGTCAAACCTAACTCGAGTTGTGCAATCCCGAATCAACATTTATTTATACCTTTCGTTTGTAGTCCCGGTCTGAAGCAATATCAGTTCTGAACTCAAGACTGTCTCTGTAAATCTGAAACGACATATCGAGAATCATAATATCAATGTTCTATTCTCAATTCAACACTGAATCTGATTAATCTGGATTTAAGTCAAATCAACGGCATAACGGCACAATCTCAGTGTCTCCGTCAATACCAAATCAACAGACATCAATTACAAATCATAACTCATGTCCGATACAATCTGTAATCAATCAATAATCCAAATCTGACCAATCTCCAATCAATATAATTAGAAAATCATAACAATTCCATAATCGGTCTGTTTTTCGATCTGACTTCGATTATGCAATGTCTAGTATTCCCAGAACACATAATAATGATCAAATAATAATTCCTCCAATATCATAATTTCAAATGATAATAGAACTCAATAAAACTTACGTCCTGTAGTAGCTGTCGACGAGAGAATCACAGAACTGTGTTCAGATCAAAATTCTGATAACCGGAGCTTATAAAATCAAATTCGAAGCAAATTAAGAAATTTGAGAATTCCTTGAAGCTTTCTTTCGTTCTTGCTGTTTCATCTAAAGGAAGAATGGTATTTTATATATCCAAATGCATGGTGGTGACAAGTGTCCCACGCAAGTCATAATTGCACTTTAGCCCCTGAATTCTTCACTATTTGCAATTCAGTCCTCAAAACTCTTTTTAATTCCATTTCAATCCTAAATAATCACAAAATTTATGGAATTTAATTCATACTTCCAAAATTCGTAAATTAAATAATCTCGGATTAAAATGATATAATCTCGGGCCTTACAATTCTCCCCCTCTGAGACATGATTTCGTCCTCGAAATCTCAAGAAATCATATCACAGGTAATCAAATCAGAAATAACAAAAACTAAATAGTAAACTCCCATCAGTGTAATAACTCTGGGAATTCTTGTCTCCTATCTGATTCAGTTTCCCATGTTGCTTCTTCAGTGCCATGACGAGTCCATTGAACTTTTACAAGTGGAATTGTCTTCGTTCTGAGATGTTTTTCTTTACGATCAATAATCTGAATCGGTTTTTCAACATAGCTCAACGTCTCATCCAGTTCGGCCTCGTCTGGTTGGATAGCATGTGAAACATCAGGAAGGTATTTCCTTAATAACGATACATGAAAGACATCATGTATCCCAGATAATGAAGGCGGTAAAGCGAGTCGATAGGCACGATCTCCTATCTTCTCGAGAATCTCATAAGGCCCAATGTATCGTAAAGACAGTTTTCCTTTCTTGCCAAATCTGACAACTCCTCTGAGAGGTGAAATCTTTAAAAACACTCGGTCTCCTACCTCAAATACCAACGGTCTACGTCGAACATTGGCATATTTGGCCTGTCTGTCTTGTGCTGCCTTCATTTTCTTTTGAATTAGCTTCACTTTTTCTGTCATATCTCTGATCATATCTGGTCCAATCTCAGGTACTTCAGAGATATCATCCCAATAAAGAGGGGATCGATACTTCTTTCCGTACAACGCTTCAAATGGTGCCATCTCAATACTCGTCTGATAGCTGTTGTTGTACGAAAACTCACAAAGAGGCAATGCATCTTGCCAATTAGTGCCAAAATCTAGCACTACTGCTCTCAGCATATCTTCCAGTGTCTGGATAGTCCGCTCTGACTGTCCGTCGGTCTGTAGATGATATGCGGTACTCAGATGTAACTTAGTACCGAGAGCTTGCTGCAAACTCTGCCAGAAGTGCGAAGTAAATCGAGGATCACGATCTGATACGATTGACTTCGGCACTCCATGCAATCTGACCACTTCTCTGACATAGATCTCTGCCACTGGTCGAATCTGTACGTCATCTTGTACGGAATAAAACATGCGGATTTGGTCAATCTGTCAATCACGACCCAAATCGCATCACAACCTCGGGAGGAACGTGGCAACAGTGTCACAAAATCCATGGAAATGTGATCCCATTTCCATTCAGGAATGGACAAGCTCTGTAATAATCCTCCTGGTTTCTTTCTTTCTGCTTTCACCTGCTGGCAATTCAGACATTTGGAAATAAATTCGGCGATATCAGTCTTCATTTGTTTCCACCAGAACGGTCTTTTCAAATCGTTATACATCTTTCTGCCACCAGGATGAATACTAAATCGACTGTTGTGCGCTTCTGACAATATCTGTCGTCTCAAATCTGAAACATTCGGCACAACCAGACGATTATTCACATACAAGACGTTATCACGTACCTGATATTCAGATCGATGTCCTGTTCTAACCATCGATACTGACTTCTGTACATTCTGATCACCTCGTTGAGCTGCCTTAATTCTCATAATCAGCTCTGGTTCTACTTGCACCGTATAAAGTCTCAACGGTCTATAATCTGTTTCAAATGCTAATCCAGACAAACAGCAGTCCTCTATCAAATTTGAAACACCAATCGTCGACAAAGATAAAGAACATACCTTTCGACTCAGTGCATCAGCTGCTGCATTAGACTTTCCTGGATAGTATTTGATTTCACAATCAAAATCTTTAAGCAAATCAATCCATCTTCGCTGCCTCATATTCAATTCAGATTGTGAAAACAAATATTTCAAACTCTTATGATCAGAATATATCTCAAACTTTTCACCATAAAGATAGTGTCGCCATATCTTTAATGCAAAGACAATGGCTGCCAATTCTAGATCATGAATTGGATAACGGGTCTCATGTGGTTTAAGCTGTCTTGAGGCATAAGCGATAACATGCCCTCGTTGCATCAGTACACATCCCAACCCTCTGTGAGAAGCGTCGCAATAAACCACAAAATTACCAGTACCGGATGGAATAGTCAACACCGGTGCATTGGTCAACCTCTTCTTCAACTCCAGAAAACTGGTCTCACATTCTTCAGACCAAACAAATGGAGCATTATTCTGAGTCAGCTGAGTAATTGGTTTAGCTATACTCGAGAAATCTTTAATGAAACGACGGTAATATCCCGCTAAACCCATGAAACTGCGAATTTCGGGTACTGATGTCGGTCTTGGCCAAGAAATCACGGCTTCCACTTTACTGGGATCAACTGATATCCCATCTCCATATATAATATGACCCAGAAATACTACCTGTCTTAGCCAAAACTCACATTTCGACAGTTTAGCATATAACTTCTCAGCCCTTAGAATTCGCAACACAGTTCTTAAATGCTCAGCATGCTCACTCGTATTCTTTGAATAAATCAAAATATCATCGATGAAAATAATCACAAAATCATCGAGATATTTCTGGAAGATACGGTTCATCAATCCCATGAATACAGCTGGAGCATTCGTCAGACCAAACGGCATGACAATAAATTCATAGTGTCCATACCTGGTTCTGAATGACGTCTTTGAGATATCAGAATCTCTGACTCTCAGCTGATGATATCCCGATCTCAAATCGATCTTGGAATATACTGAAGAACCCTGCAACTGATCGAATAAATCATCTATACAAGGCAAATGATATTTATTCTTTATCGTTGCCTTGTTCAGTTGCCGATAGTCGATGCAGAGTCTCATCGAACCATCTTTCTTTCTTACGAATAGTACTGGAGCACCCCAAGGAGACACACTCGGTCTGATGTACTCCTTGGCCAGTAAATCTTCCAACTGATATTTCAATTCTTTTAATTCAACTGGTGCCATTCTGTACCGAGCTCTAGAAATCGGTACTGTACCTTGCATCAGTTCAATGCTGAAGTCTATCTCTCTAACTGGAGGTAATCCCGGGATCTCATTTGGGAAGACGTCAGCAAACTCACGTACCACTGGCAGATCTGCCAATGCTGGATTCGACTTCAGTAAATCTACTGAATATACAAGGAATCCTTCTGCTCCTTTCTGTAATAATCGAGTCATAGATAATACGGATACTAAAGGAATTCTCGATCTAGAACCCTTACCGTAAAATTTCCACTCTTCAGCCATATCTGGTCTGAATCTCACTATCTTGTGGAAGCAATCAACAGTCGCTCTGTACTTGGTCAGCATATCAATACCGATAATACAGTCAAAGTCAGACAATCCAAGTACGATGCAATCTAACTCAATCTCATGCCCGTCATACTGTAGTACACAACGTTTAACCGAATTCACGGATATCAAACCTATCCCCAAAGGCGAAGATACTGACACTACAGTAGCTAAAGACTCTACAGGCAATGCATGACTCAATGCAAATCGTTCAGAAATAAATGTGTGTGAAGCACCGGTATCAATTAATACGCAAGCAGGATAACCACATAAAGAACATTTACCTGCCACAACGTCATCTGGTGCTTCCTGGGCCTGCTCTTCTGTCAAAGCGAAGACTCTGGCCTGCTGTCTCAGAGGCTGGCCAACTGTCTGGCTTCCTCCTGGCCTCTACTGTGACTGAGCTGGCGCTGGCTGGAATGTATGAACAGCAGCTGATCGTCTCTCAGTCTGTGCTGCTGATCCCGATGACTCGGCCCCCTGAGTTCTCTGCGAACCTCTCTGTGGACACACTTTAGCAAAGTGTCCCGGCTGTTTACAGAAATTGCAACTACCAGTCACTCCCTGGCATTGCTCAGTAGCATGTCTTCCTCCGCAAGTCTTGCAATAAACTCCAGTGTAACTCTGGCTCGGTCTGGAACCACCGGAGCTGGAATAACTACTGCCAGATTTCTTGAATTGTTTTCCCCTGGCTTTCAAAAATTCTTTCTTTCCTCCACTACTGCCGCCACCTTCAAATCAGGGAGGTGGTTGCTGTGGTCTCGGTGCTGGAGGCACAAATGAAGCCCCTTTCTGTCTCATCAGACCGGCTTCTGCTCCCTTGACTCTATTCAGGGCATCAGCAAAATTATTCGGTCGCCCTGTGTTCACCAATGTGAAAATATCGGGGTTCAGGCCATTGATGAACTGATCAGCAGTAGCTTCTTCGCTGTCAGCCACATGTGGAGCAAATTTCAGCAAGGAGGAGAGGAGAACTTTGACACGTACTCCTCTATGTTCATCTGTCCCTGCTTGAGGTTGGCAAACTCCGCCCCCTTGTCCTTCCGGTACGACACTAGAAAGAATCGTTGATAAAATTCAGTTCTAAATATATTCCAGGTAATATTCGTACCTCTATGCTCCATGGCTCTCTTTCTCATGATCCACCAGTCCTTGGCAACGTCGTGTAACTGGTGTCCAATTAATTTCACTCTCTTCTCATCTGTATACTCCAAGGATTCGAACAGCATCTCAATATCATCAAGCCAACTCTCACACTCTACAGCGTTCTCTGTGCCTTTCAAGGTCGGCGGATGAAATGATTGAAATCGCTTCAGTAACGTTTTCATTGGAGTCGGTGTGACATCCATTATAGGATTTGATGTACTTCCCTGTTCTGGTACTCGTCTCGGAGGCATGTCTTATAATCAAATAGATTAGTAACAAGTACCACAATTCTGTTTCAATCCTTCTCTGATCATCTTACTGCTGATCTAGAATCAGTACTGATCCAATCTCAATAAAACATATTACTATATCAAATCAGATAAACAAGTAACATGTAATAAAGCAGTAAGACATGCTAGTATTCAAAAGCAGGAAAGAAAACCTCAATCTACCCCGCTCACTAGCCTCTTCTATCTCAATCTAAAGGATCTATCGCTCTGATACCACCTGTTGTGGGGACCCGGACGCTAATCATCTTCTTTAATCGTGATTGGGACTAATTAATCAATTATAATAAACAGGGTCTAAATTTTTTTTTTAAAACACGGAAGGTAATTGAATCAAACTCCTATACATATCAGTATAAAAGTATAAATCTGATAAAATATACAATCATACATACTCAGGTTCAACAACTACTATCGAGTGTTCAAACCCTAGCTCTAATCCAAGTCCGGTATCACCACTCTAATCTCGATCTGTCTTCACCTATGTGACCCTGTACCTGTCCCACCTGTTGTCATGCACACATACAAACAAGACAACAGCCGGATAACTCCGGTGAGATATAAATATCCCAGTATAAACAATGTATTAAATGCATTCATATAAAACATATATAAAAGCATAAACAAACATCAAAACATGTATCCAATCTGACTACATGAATCAATGACTCGTGATCTAATCTTATCTTATCTCAAATCTCGGGATCCCGATCTAATTTAGACTCTGGTATTCTGTATCGAGTGTCTGAGAAAGACGTCGATCTACATCTAAGGCTCTTCGATACACCGTAAGTCTAGAGTCTTATCGGTTCTGAGAAAGACTCGGCGGTTCTGCCCTAGCTAGGCTGATCTGCCCTAGACTCGGACTCTGACTCTGTTCTAAGTCAACACATTAACATATCAATCTGATAATCTGCAAATATCAATGCAATTAAGTAAAGTATGTGATTTAGGGAAACTCAAGTCAAACCTAACTCGAGTTGTGCAATCCCGAATCAACATTTATTTATACCTTTCGTTTGTAGTCCCGGTCTGAAGCAATATCAGTTCTGAAATCAAGACTGTCTCTGTAAATCTGAAACGACATATCGAGAATCATAATATCAATGTTCTATTCTCAATTCAACACTGAATCTGATTAATCTAAATTTAAGTCAAATCAACGGCATAACGGCACAATCTCAGTATCTCCGTCAATACCAAATCAACAGACATCAATTACATATCATAACTCATGTCCGATACAATCTGTAATCAATCAATAATCCAAATCTGACCAATCTCCAATCAATATAATTAGAAAATCATAACAATTCCATAATCGGTCTGTTTTTCGATCTGACTTCGATTATGCAATGTCTAGTATTCCCAAAACACATAATAATGATCAAATAATAATTCCTCCAATATCATAATTTCAAATGATAATAGAACTCAATAAAACTTACGTCCTGTAGTAGCTGTCGACGAGGGAATCACAGAACGGTGTTCAGATCAAAATTCTGATAAACGGAGCTTATAAAATCAAATTCGAAGCAAATTAAGAAATTTGAGAATTCCTTGAAGCTTTCTTTCGTTCTTGCTGTTTCATCTAAAGGAAGAATGGTATTTTTATATATCCAAATGCATGGTGGTGACAAGTGTCCCACTCAAGTCATAATTGCACTTTAGCCCCTGAATTCTTCACTATTTGCAATTCAGTCCTCAAAACTCTTTTTAATTCCATTTCAATCCTAATTAATCACAAAATTTATGGAATTTAATTCATACTTCCAAAATTCGTAAATTAAATAATCTCGGATTAAAATGATATAATCTCGGGCCTTACAATTTTGCCCTTCAATTTTTTGAAAATTGCATCTTAGTCCTTATGAAATTTCGAGTTTAGTCAATTTGGGTCTTAAAATTTTTGAAATTTATTATTTTATCCCGAGGATTTCAAAAAATAAGAAACAGTCCCCCAAATTTGAATTTTTCCGATTAGGTCCCTAAAATATCGGTTACTGCATTTTGGTCCTCAAAAATCTAAATTAAATCAATTCAACCCTTAATTCCACCTATTAAGAGATGCAACCTAATTTATTTTAGGTTCTCAATCCCAAAAATGATTCCCCCAACCGACAAAATAATCCATGCAATCGAGGCTGTAAATAAAAATTCTTAAATATAAAGGTTACCGGTGATCAGGGTAGATTTTGGCTCCGCCTCCTCTGCGTGCATCAAATAGGCCATTCCAGTAGTGGGGCCCTTATTTCTAGGGCGATCAACTGCCTTGTGGCCCTTTTCCTTGCATATGAAGCATTTGAATGTCCCCCACATGCACTTACCAAAGTGGAACCGGTTGCACTGCTTTTAGGGATGCCTATCCTCCGGCTTATAAGCCCTTAGTGCCTGTGATTGCCTCTGCTGTCTGGGATTCCTGAACTGACCCTAGGGCGCTTCTGCTGTGTCACGGTTCTATGGGCTAAGGGTTTGTGTAAAGGAATGGTCTAGGGGCTAGGGACATGCCTTAGGGTCCTGCTGAGGGTCTAGTTTGAGCCAAGAGTTGAGCCAAGGGCAGCCACAGTCGCTGGAGAGTTTTTTCATCGACTGCACGTAAAGAGCCATACAGAGGGCTGCGGTTGTGAAGGATTTGGAGCCTTGAGAGTCTGGTCTGTGTCCAAAAGGGCCTGAACATGGTCTTATTTATTGTCTAAGGAAGGGGTCTACGGCTTGGTTTGGGGTCTCTTTGAGCCATGGTCTGTTCAGGGTCGTAAATTGCCTGAAAGTGTCAAAAAAAGAGTGAATTGAGCCTAGGTTAAATTTTAAATCCATGTTTTCGTTTTTGGCTTGGGCTTGAGGACTTCCAGAAACTTATATTGAGTTTTAGGATGTTAATAAAGGTCTGGTCATGGGTTGGTTCCAGTCAAAAAGGTAGTTTCGTCATTTGTTTAACCAAAAACGCGAAAAAGGTAGTAAACGAGTCATCCAGTAGGCGAATCGAGTCGTTTTTTAAACGTAGGTCCTAAGATTGAATTTACAGAATGCTACTAGATATTTTTGGGGGTTTTTAAAGTTTTTAAATCGAGTCATCTTCTTGAGTCAAAGTTTAAGGTCATCTGGGTACGTATAACGTTGAATCGTGAGCGGTTGGTTCGAGGGAAGTCATGGGAGGTTTTCAACTTCCTAAAACAATTACATATCATGTTAAATGTTATTTTTAGAATTCTTTGGTGTTTTTAAAGTTTTTAAATCGATTCATATCCTTGATTCAAAGTTTAAGGTCGTCCGGGTACGTATAGCATTGAATCGTGAGGGGTTGGTTCAAGGAAAGTCAAGGGCGGTTTGAAACTAATGTTGGAACATTTCATGTTCGCAATTTTAATTTTGATTTAAATAAAACTTGTATTTTTTGTTTCTAATAATTTACCTTTGTCCGCAGATTGCTAGAACTGATCAGGCTTCGAACTGATTAGTTAAGCAAGGTAAAACTGAAGCTATTGAAACGTCAACTGAAAAGACCAACTGATCGACCAAATTGAATCAGTTCAACTGACATATGAAAGATCAGTTTTACTGACTGTCCAGCTGATGGATGATTCAGCAGAAGATCTTCAGAAGTCCTGCCAGCTGATGAAGAGTTCAACTGATGAAGAACCCAGCTGATCAGTTCAACTGAAAGAGTGAAATCAGTTCAACTGACGAGTCAACTGATTTCACCAGCCCAAATAAGGATCAGTTCAGATGATCAGTTAGGAATCATTCAGTTGCAGATCAAGACAAGCTTATTAGTGGACTCCAACTACACACAAAGATACAAACTTCTGTACGATCAAAGGTACAATAATGGACGTTGCAGCAAAGATTAAAGTCGAGAGATTCCTGGAGATTTGTCAGAAAAGTCTAGACACATATACCAAGGAACGCATTCAAAGCTGCAACAATCACATGTGACGAGTCTTGAAGTTCGGTCTCAATGGCAATATATACAAGCTCAAGACCATCAGCAAAAACCACAAGAGAGAGCACATATTAGAGTGTGTAAAGATAAAAAGAAAGGGCATGCATATTGCATATGAGATTACAAGAAGCAATCAGCTCAGAGGGAACACTTCACGTGTTATCAGCTTCGAAGCATATTTCCCTCAGTGTATGAGAACACTTTCAGGTAGTTTTTCGAGATCAGTTCTCTCACACCACACACCCACCACCACTCAAATACAGTCTTGCACAAAGACAATAAACTTATGTATGTAGTCTTTCTCACATAAATGTTAAAAAATTGTTGAAAAGAAGGTGCTGCATTTAGTCTAGTCTAGGAGTTTAGTTAGGCAGTGGATAAGTCCTAAGTTGGGTGGGTTATTACACTTGTTGTAATTAATCAAAGTTTTCTAGTGAATCCTACTCGAGGTCGTACAAGGGGTGATGTAGGAGCAGTTGAAGTATCCGAAAATTCATAAACATATATTGTGTATTTAATTATTTAACTATATTTTTCAAACTGATTTAACTAGTTAGACCATCCGTCAATTCAGTTCTCACCATAACTGAACTGATAAATGCAAAAATTAATCTATTTCTTTTTCAATTATTCAGTTGCACATGATATACAAAACATATCAGTGTTTCTCAATGAAAGATTATTTCGAGTGTTTTCCGCTTGGCCTACTCCAAACTCGATCTAATTCATTGGTGTACACATTTTTAGAACACGGACTATTGCAGCTCTTGGAGAATATTTTGTTCGAAGCACCCCAAGGTGCTCTGCAAACGATCCTTCAATGGTATCAGAGCCAGCTGTTCTAAGAAGGACATTTGAAAACTGATATTTTAAAATATATTGCAAAATGTTATTTAAAATGGATTTCAAAATCCTCTTAAATATTTTATGTGTTTGTCATGAGGAGAGAGAAGGTTCTTGGCTTAGCAACTAACATTATAGTTATTTCTCTCGACTCATTAACTTTGTTGTTTTAAGTAGCTTGCAGGGTTTAGATTTCAGCTGACAGCAGTTTAGTTAAACTGCTCAACGGACAAAAATTTAGTTGCAAGTCTACCAGTCCAACTGATCAACAAACGAAACCCAACTACAAGCTGAAACTGATGAGTTAAGTAGAGATTAATCATCAAAATTGTCGTCGTTTCATTACCATATCAGATCAAATATAGATGAGCAATGCGCTTCAGCACCAGTTGAGTCCAATTTGAGTCAGCTCGACTAGTTAGCCAACACAGAGATCAAGTCCAAAGGCAAATTAGCTTATCTTCTGGTAAAAGAGACTAAAAATCTTTGCAGAATTCAAAGCATTCAAGGCTACCAGTTGTTATTATATTCAGTTCTATTATGTGTAAACTAACTGATGTTTGATGTTATTTAAAGTCTACTAGTGGAGTGGTAATTTCCCTTAAACTTGTTGATGTGCAAAAAAGTATAATACAAGGGACGCTTGTTTGATTAAATAAAAATCTTGTTCATCTAGTTACCATTTACATAACTGAACTGCTATCTTAAGATTTGTTGCCCAAAATGCTTGATTGATCCAAAAACTTCATTAATAGAGTAAATGATTATATTTTTGAAGGGGGGTCTTTATTTCAGTTTCTGAGGCGGAGTTTTGTTTAGAATTGTTCCTTGAACTGAAAAACTGTTTTCAAATCTTTTCATTCAGTTTTTGATGGGGAGCTTTTATTTCTGCTATCCCACAAACTGAGAATTTCCTCCTAACTTTTTCTAACATTGTTTTAACTCTCCAAGTTTTGTGATCATCAAAAAAGGGGAGATTGTTGGAACATTTCATGTTCGCAATCTTGAATTTGATGATAACAAAACTTGCCTTTTTTGTTTCTAATAATTTACCTTAGTGCGCAGATAGCTAGAACTGATCAGGCTTCGAACTGATCAGTTAAGTAAGGTAAAACTGAAGCTATCAAAACGTCAAATTAAAAGACCAACTGATCGACCAAACTGAATCAGTTCAACTGACATATGATGAAAGATCGGTTTAACTGACTGTCCAGCTGATGGATGATTAAGTAGAAGATCTTCAGAAGCCCGACCAGCTGATGAAGAGTTCAACTGATGAAGAACACAGCTGATCAGTTCAACTGAAAGATTGAAATCAGTTCAACTGACGAGTCAAATGATTTCACCAGCCCAACTGAGGATCAGTTCAGATGATCAGTTAGGAACATCAGTTAGTAATTATTCAGTTGCAGATCAAGACAAACTTATCTTAGTGGATTCCAGCTACACACAAAGATACAAACTTCTGTATGATCAAAGGTACAATAATGGACGTTGCAGAAAAGATTAAAGTCGAGAGATTCCTGGTGGTTTGTAATAAAATTCAAGACACATAGACCAAAGAACGCTTTCAAAGCTGCAACGATCACATGTGATGAGTCTTGAAGTACGATCTCAATACCTCTATATATATAAGCTCAAGACCATCAACAAAAAACACAAGAGAGAGAACATACTTGAGTGTGTAAAGATAAAAAGAAAGGGCACACATATTTCATATCTTCTTACAAGAAGCAATCATCCCGGAGGTAACACTTCGTTATGTTATCAGCTTAGAAGCATACTTCTCTCAGTGTGTGAGAACACTTTCGGGTAGTTTTCAAATATCAGTTCACACACACACACACCCCCCACCACTCAAATACAGTCTTGCACAAAGACAATAAACTTGTGTATGTAGTCTTTCTCAAATAAACTTTAAAGAAGTGTTGATAGGTAGGTGATGCCTTCAGTCTAGTCTAGGAGTTCAGTTAGGCAGTGGGTAAGTCCTAAGCTGGGTGGATTATTACACTTGCTGTAATTAATCAAAGTGTTCTAGTGAATCATACTCGATGTGGTAGAAGTGGTGACGTAGGAGTAGTTGAAGTCTTCGAACATTCATAAACATATCTTATGTATCTAACTATTTAAATATTGTTTTCAAACTGATTTAACTAGTTAGAGCATCCATTGGTTCAGTTCTCACCATAACTGAACTGGTAAACGCAAAAACTAATCTATTTATTTTTCAGTTATTCAGTTACACAGGATATACAAAACATATCAGTGTTTCTTAACGAAGGATACTTTCGAGTTCCTCTTAGTTCTACTCCAAATTCGATCTAATTCATCGGTGTACACATTCTTAGAACACGGGCTATTTCAGCTCTTGGAGAATATTTTGTTTGAAGCACCCCAAGGTTCTCTGCAAACGATCCTTCAACTTCCTAAAAAAATTTCATATCATGTTAGATGTTATTTTTAGAATTTGTAAATTATATGCATGATATATGCTATTTTTAGAGGTTTTAACGTATTTGCATGTATTTGTTATTTTTAGAAATCTCGATGTATATGAATGATATAAAGCATATTTTTGGGAATTTTTAAAATAATATTTAAATTTATTAATGTTTTATGAAATGATAAAGTTAAGGAAATATTTTTGAGGAATGTGAATCGATTGTGACAAAAAATATTAGTAAGAGATCCGTTGAAAATGGTAATGGTGAACTTGCAATGAAAAGGGAGTGAACCGTAGAAATCGGAGGCGATAATCTCATTGATAATGGATCCATTGAAGAACTGAATGGTGAAGTTAGTTTTATGATAGTCGATGGAATCGTCTAAGAAGTAGACGTTGAACCCGGCGGCCTAGTACTATGGTTTACAGATTGAACAATCGAATGAATGTTTTCACTTTCGAGGATCGAACTTCACCTAAATATGATAATTTTAAATGGAAAATGTTCATATATATATGCATGGTTTAAAAAATTACATATTTCGAAGGTTTCATGATTGCATGGAAAATCTTTTTTTAGTAAAAATAATTTTTATGCATTTAAGGGTATATCTACGGATTTTCTATATTCGGTTTGAGCATGCTAGGTCATTAGACTCACTAGGTTTGAATGGTTGCATGTGATTATGATGTTAAGTCATGAGGTGTGGATTATCGAGTCATCCGGGGTCTCAGTTCATACCCGAGAACTTAGAAATTCTGCATACGTTAAAGACTTTTGATGATTTTATGGATTATCTATTTTATTTATAGACTGTTAGGCTGCTAGAATTTATTGAGTTGAATTTTAGACTTTTATTTCTTTATTTGCTTATTCCATATGAATGGTTTTGAATATTATGGAATTCTGTTTATTTGATTATTTATGCTAGCATATTTATGATGAATTAACTATGCACGGTTTAGAAGAAAAAAATAAACTAGCGCAAATTAAAGTTAAAAATTAGTGGACGTTTCACAATGTATTCGTGAAATTAGCACTTATGAAGGATGTTATGAGATTTGGCAAGAAGAGAAAATTTAGTCGGAGGTTCTTAGAACCGTTTGAAATTCTAGAGAAGATTGGAACATTAGCTTATAGAGTGGCGTTGCCACCAATGTTGGCTGGAGTGCATAACGTGTTCCATATCTTTCTCGATGATGCGAAAGTACATGTGTATTCCTTCACATGTACTGAATTATTAAC
Organism: Primulina eburnea; assembly: GCF_022965805.1. Classification (NCBI taxonomy): domain Eukaryota; kingdom Viridiplantae; phylum Streptophyta; class Magnoliopsida; order Lamiales; family Gesneriaceae; genus Primulina; species Primulina eburnea. The sequence goes on along the minus strand of NW_027331399.1, from coordinate 113,811 downwards.
CTCTGTAGTTAACTCCAAATATGTCATATGAGGAAAGGTGTAAGGTCTCGAAAATTTGAAGGTCCACGTAAACTACATGCATGCAAGATTATCAAATTTCTTATGTATTTAAATTAAATTGTTTTAATTGCATCTAGTAAATATGGTAGGCATGTTTACATGTTTAAAAGATGGTTTTATACTAGAATGCATAAAACTATGTTTTAAAGGTTATTCGAGACGCGATCAACGAACGGAGACCTTGGACCACATAAGGGAAAATATTTTTATTAAATAATTATTTTTAATTGGTTAAGGTGTGATGTATATCAAATGGAAATTTTGAAAATGAGGTGTTTTGATACGCCGAGTCGTATTTTTAAACGATATTCGATTTTCGAGAAAAATTGGGACGTTTTGAGAACTCGGCTATTATTTTCACAAATTTTTCTAAACAAAATATTTTAAAAATTAATTAATAGGCTTGATGGACCTAATATACTAGACTAATGGGCCTTGGCTTACACCATGTTTCTAAACTAGTGTTTTCTTCTTTTAAAACTCTTCCTAATGAGTCACAAAGGGGCTGCAATGGTAGGGGAACTTGAATGGATGATTTTCCACATGTTTAATGATCCTTAGGTTCATGTTTGAAGGCTGTAAAATTAGGTCAACCAAGATGAACGAAAATTTGGAGTCAAGGGTAAACTAGGGTTTCGGTTTTGCTTCTTATGGGCAGGTGGCTGCAATCTTGGGTTATATCTCGTCCAAAGGCCTCAAGAGAGGCTAACCATGATCCTAGGTTGACCACAAGAGGGTTGGAGCGAAGGCTACACATGAGTTGCTCCACGGAAGCTGCGCATCGCTTGTTCGTGTAAGGGCAAAGGAAGGGCTGATGTCGAGGGGTTAGCTACTGTCCAAAAGATTACCTAGGGTTCGGTTAGGTTCCTATGAGGGTAGCTAAGGGTGTGGTCATGGGGCAAAAGGGCTGGGGTCGAAGCTAGCCTAGGTTCGAAGCACACTAAAACTAGGACTCTTGTGCAGAAAAATACAGCAGCTTCCTAGGCATGATAGAAGGTCCTAATGGGTTTAGTTTAGGTTTAATATTGTTTATTTAGGTGTTATTAAGCTTTGGTTCAAGTTTGGTAAGTTTTGGTTAAGTTTCGAGTCCATACGAGTCAAAACGGGGATGTACGTCTAAGTTTTAAAAACGATTTGGGAAATTAATCTAGGGCATAAGTTTAAGACTAAGAAATATTTATGGGTGTATTCCGAGGCGATATGTTAATTTTTGGAATGATTTGGATCGTCGTTTAGAGGTCTAAGGACAAATACGAAAAAATTTGTTTCTAGGGGTAAAACAGTCATTTTACACCAGAAAAATGTTAGACGTCTTGGCAGTATCATAAATGCTATAATAAATGTTAAAAATTTTATTTTAAATGTTTAAGGAATTGTATGATAAAACGTTAAAGCTAAAAGATATGTTGTATGCTTGGTTTAAAAGAAAAATGATATTTATATGCATTATTTTTATAAGTGATGAAAATATGAAACATTGGAGGAGGTGAAGTAATTGTGACTATTACGATGATATGATCGGGGATATCGTGAGGGAAAAGGACCTAGAGGGAGCTCATTTATGGGAGAAGGCCCCAGGGGGAGCCCGGCGATCGTATTTCCATATGATGATATGATAGGCCAACGCTCAGTTGACGGGTGAGAGTGTCGCTAATGTCCCTGTCGTCCAGTACTATGGTTACATGTAGATGGATACATCGATCTTAAAGATGAAACGAAAGTCACAGTTGATGATCTGAATTCAATAAAAAGAAAACATATATGTTTATGATGAAAAGGAAAAATGTTTATGTTGAAATTGTTTATGCTATGAAATGATGAAAGGAAAAATGGTTATGTTATGCATGTCATGGAAAGTTATTTTAAGTAAAATTATTTTCGTTGTTGCATGCGATTGTATATGTACAACTTGTTATCAAGATTATGGTTTGTTGAGTCATTAGATTCACTAGGTATGATGGATGCCGGTGAGCATGATATTCATGTTGATGGAGGTTTTTGGTGGATGATCTTGCTGGACTGAAGGTGAACACAACCCGAGGACCAGCACTAGATTTTTATCATTATGATTATGCTTATGCTTATGATTATGATTTAAATTTAAGTTTACGCTAAATATTTTTAAGACTTTTAAATGATTTTGAGTGGTGTTGGAGAGGATGTTAAAGTTAGGTTGATTTTGAAATATTGGTTAGTTAGGTTTGGGAAAGATTTATGACTCTATGTTACAAATTACTTTCTTTTGAACTTTCAGATATAGTTTATATGTTTTATTTTAAAATGGTGTAAAATATTATATATATATATATATATATATATATATATATATATATATATATATATATATATATATTATATATATATGCATATATGATTCGGCCGAAAAGGAGAGGGAAGAGAAAAAAAAATTTCTAGTATATTTTAAAAAAAATGAGTAGTGGACGTTTCAAAAGTCCTATATAAATTCTGGATAGACAAAAAAGAAGGTTCCGGAATGAGGTTATTAAAATGGTAAATTCAAGTGGCTAAATCATTATGCGGAAGCTACTTGGATCGAGACTAACATGAGAAGTCACTACCCAGATTTATTCGTAAGTTTTAATTTCGAGGACGTAATTTCATTTAAGGGAGAGAGAAATTGTAAGGTCTAAAATGCGATAACATAACCCCTGCATGCAAGTCTAAGAAAAACGAAAAATACATAATTAAATTATTTTAATTGCATTAATTAAATGTGGTTGACATGTTTATATGTTTAAATTATAGTTTTCTATTAGAATGCATAAAACTGTATTTTTAAGGGGTATTTAAGACACGATCGAGGAATGGAGACCGGGGACCGTAAAGGAAAAATAATTTTATTAAATTATTAATTTTAATTATTTAATATATGTTATATTTTATATGTAATTTTTGAAAATGGTATCTTTTGAGCTTTTTTTACATGTCGAGTCATATTTTAAACATTTAATCGATTCTGGATGAAAATAATGACTTTTTGAGAACTCGGCTAATATTTTCGAAAACTTTACTAAACGAAATATTTTAACTACATTATAATGGGTCTAATGGTCCTATCATACTAAGGTTATTGGGTCTATCTTTCCACCATAATATTTTATATCAAAACAAGGTTTTTAAGCCTAAATCAACACACACCATCCACGCCTCAACCTAGAATCCTAGGGTTTTTTCTCTCCTCACCTCACACTCCAGCACACCCTTACTTTCAAGGCATTTCACGTCACTTTTGAAGAGGAAAAATGCAGCAAGTTCTCCCCCGTCTCTCCCCAACATTCTTCACGTCTAAAATTGATTTTCATGCGTGAATCATGCAAAGGTATGCCTTAATCTTTCTTTTCTCATCGTTGATACCATATTATGTGTGAATACACATGTTTACATGAAAATATGTTACCCTCTATTTATTTTAATTTTTGTGCCATAAACATGATAAAACTTGATTTTTCATGCTTTTAAATTCATGTTATTGATGCACAAAGGGGTTGTCAAGGTAGGGCTACTAGAAGGGGTGTTTTATAGCAAGTTTAAGGGTCTAAAGGGGCACGGTTCAAGGCTGGAAAAGAAGGGACGTGGGTTGAACAAAAATTGGGTTCCAAGGGGAAATAGGTTTTTGATTTTGGTTCTTGGAAGGTGCAGGCTGCGTGCTGCATTTAGGTCACGTCCAGGGTCCTAAGAGGGTTGAGTCATGGTCTTAGATGGAGTAAGGGGTAGCTGGTGCAAGGAAAAGGGTTGGAACTGTTGGGCTTGGTCACGCAAATCATGTAGGTGCACGGGTTGGTGGCTGTGCAGGCATGGCTATCTAGGGCTGGTCCAGTAGAGTCCTAAGGGTCCAGGCAAGGTCCTAGGATGGTTGCATAGGGTCTAGACATTTTGGTTAAGGACTAGGCTCGAAAGACTTGAAGTTGGTTAGGGGTTAGGGATTTCGAACAAGGGCAAGAATTTGTAGCAGGTGTCTAGGCTTTTCTATAGGCCTCAAATGGCTTGATTTGGGATGAAATGTGGTTAGGTATTGATAAGCTATGGTTAAAGTTTGGTTAAGTTTCGAGTTAATTCGGGTTAAAACTAGGACTTCGGTTCAAGTTTTAAAATGAATTACGAATTTAGCCGAGGTGCTTAATTTCACATCTAAGAAATATTTATGGGTGTAATGTAAGGTGTTATTGTAATTTCTACTAATTTAAAATGCTGCTAAATTTTTTTATTTTTTTTACAAGCTCATTATTCAAAAATAAATATTTAAATATTTTGAATGCATGTAACCCTACTGAAAATATATCATTTAAAAATAATCGTAAACAATCGACAAAAGAAATATTGTAGTTTAAAATTTCCAACTCGGCTCTTAACAATACATGAACGAAATTAAAACGAGTAAAATATTGAAAATCCACATCATAACATAATATTGTGTAAAATTGATCATGTATACTCAAAGCTCATAAAATCGTGATGTGCGGAAAAGTGTTGTCCTTGGATCGTGTGCGCACATCCAGCCCTGCCTACTTAGATTTCGGCACCTCCAGTCTCCTTATCCAAATGCTCACCTGCATAACACACGTTTAGTGAGTCTAAAGACTCAACACACCTGTACCGTGATAACAAATACATACATAGCACACAATAGTGAAAAATAATGTAATCAACATACATTTCATGCACTTAAAAGCATAAACGTAAACATGTAAAAATCATAACGTGTCAAAACATGTATCATCATATCATCATATACATATACATATTTCCTTTAATTTAATTCAATTTATTAGTTGTGACTTTCGTATCAACTCTATTCGATTGATCCATCTAATATAACCGCGGTACCCGGCGGCGGGAACATCAACGACATCATTACCCGTCCATTGAGCCTTGGCCTCAGCTCATAATATATCATATAATCGTGTTAGTCACAACCAAATTTCATCCTTCAAAACGTTTCAACTTATTCATCACTTAATAAAATCATGTATATACATAAATTTTCCTTAAAACCAAGCATGCACCGTAATTTTCATAGCTACGTAAAAATCATATAAATGATGCATAAACATTTATAAACATGATAAATTGGTGCTCATGGCGCTACCAGGACTAAAAACTCACCTCGGGTGAAAAATGACTATTTTGCCCTTGAAAACACAAAATTACCGTTTTACCCCTAAACCTCTAAATTTCGACTCGAAGCTTACCAAACTTCTTAAAACATCCCAAAAAATATTTATATGCATTCCTTAGATTTAAACTCGAGCTTGTTTCAAAACTTTAACGATTCATTTTAAAACTTGGACTGGGGTCCCGATTTTTACTTGAATTGACCCGAAACTTATCCCAATTTTTCCTAAACTTTTACCATACCTAAATCACACTCTAACAGCCCTTAAACCTCACATTCCAGCCCACTATGACTCTATAAACATGACCAAAAGCTGCTGGAAAAATTTGCATGATCACCCCTCCAAACCCTAGACGCCCACTTTCCATATTTTCGATCCTAGCCTACAACCGACGGGACCAGCCAAGCACCAGCCCCCCCTAGCCCACTTTAGGACCCTAATGTACCTACTTAACCCTAACTCACAACCTCATAATAGCGGCATAATACCAACAGCCGAGACTCATCTCAAACCCTCACCCGCGGCACTCCTCGAATTCACGACTCCACCAGAATCTCAAGCCAAGCCCAGCAACGTGGGACCACTCTAGGCCACGACTGAGACCCACCAGGGTCTGGTCCGCAGCCTGGGATATCTCATCACATCGCCAGCTTCACTCAAACACACGAGCTACACCAAACCGATCATACCTCAACCATAAATCACACGGTCCCACACTCATCTACACCATAACTCGACACCAGCCTTAAGACACGATCCTAATGCCTTGAGCAGCCTTTATAATGCCCAAAAAAAGCAGCCCCTTGCAACCGTACAAGAAAACGTGGGATGGACTCAAAACAATACAAGGTTTTCATGTGAAACTGATTCAAAAACGTATGCATGATGTAGATCATAAAATGTTCATACAAATACATAAATTTCAGCATAGTTATGGCGTGTATGAGGAGAAAATGAAAATAAAAGCGTGTCTTGATGTTTTTACGCTAGAAAACTTGAAGATACTGGTATGCTGTCGTTGACCACCAAATTAATTCCTACCCTTTGAATTAAAAAACGAGTGTAATGGTGAGTAAGTTCGAATCCACATGGAACAATAGATTTATTTCTTTTGATAATAAAAATAAAAAAAAGGGGGATTTGTTTTGATAATTACTAAATAAAATAATCTAAACTAAAATTACCAAGCAAGAAAGAATGTTGAATCTATAATTGAAAATTAATCAACAATAATAAATTGAAGAATTTAATACGAGAAAAATACTGATTCAAGGGGAGTCCACTATTTAATTATCTCACTGTTCACCGGTTAACCAATCATTTATTCATGTTATTCCAAACAATTAACCTTAGAATTATAGGGATAGCCGCTAAAATCCTTGCGTTTTCCTAATTTAATTGACCAAACCCAGCATCCAGTCAAAAATTATCAATAATTAACTGGGCACGATAGTGTTCCATATTAATTAAAAATAACATTTTCGTTTTGAGAAAACAGTTAATCCTAAATCTAAGAACCGAGATAGCTGCAATTGAAAGATCTGGTTCCGTCGATTTATTTAAATTACACATGTTATGATAGCACAACACATCTAACCTATTGCTACTCACGTACCAATCGTTCATGACAATTACGGATCACTGAATTCATGGTTAGCATTAGAAAATCATACATCAAAATAAATTGTCAGATTAATTGACGTATAACACTCATATAATTAATTCATAAATCAACGAATATTTGGGCAAACAAGAATATTAAATTAAAGTGCAAAAACCTCACAGTGATAAAATTAAACAGTAGACTATCCCTTGAATCAGACTAAGAAAATTAGCCTAACATTGTTTGATATAAAATATCCATAAAAAATAAATAATAAAACATAAAGAAAATGCAATAATGAGTAATATGAAACTAAAAATAATAACTATTATAAGACTATCAAAATCTCCCACACCTAAACGATGCTTGTCCTCAAGCATAAAATAGATCAACTCATTATCTCAATTTTTCGTCCTCCTTCTGCTTCCTCTACTTATCCAAAACATTTTTCATGCAGGAAGACATTTTAATTTCAGAGCATCTCACAAAATAACATCATGAACAATCACTGCAATCAGAATGTGTAGAAATTAAAATGCATGGGATTTAACAACTCTTCACAAGGTTCGCTCATTCCGCTCATTAGTGTCTAGGATATACATCAACAAACTCTCACGTCAAATGCATTGAAAAGTTTTACCATAGGCTTGCAAATATATCACATCCTTCCACTAAATTAATGAATTAAAATACACAAACAAAAAGGGCTATAAATGGGTTGTAATGTGGCTAGGGGTAAGGTAGGATAAAAGGAAACAATGAGCTATGGAATTGGAGAAATCGTATGCACTTTTCACAAAAACAATTGCATCCAAATAATAACATCTTCAACCTCGTAATAACATCAAGAGCAAAATTTTTTTTTCTTCGTTGTTCTTATTTTCCTTCTCACTCCTTTTTTTTTCATTATAAATATTTTTTTCTTTTTTCTTTTTTTTTTCATAAGGAGTTTTTTTTTTCCGAGACAACGATTTCGAGCATTAATCATTCGATCTCAACAATTTGCACTTTCTTGGCTCAAAGCGATGCTAAATGCGAAAATTTTACATGATTCTCCAATTCAAGGTTCAAAAAAGGGGGATAACCAACAAAAAAGATTTATCACGGCTTGTAATGTGGTTATTTTTTATTCAAAGAAAAAGGCTGAGGCTCAAACTTGGTTCACTAGGGGTCTATGAATCAGTGTAGGCTCAAAGAACGGCTTAGATGATGCGAAAGAAAATGGTTTAAACCTAATGCCCTTATCATTTTGTCTATGCACCTAATCCACTATAAAGTGTTGACAAAGACATGTATATCAATGCAAGTTCTAGAAAAATTAACAATGCAATGACAACACACGATCAAGAAGAAATTGGAGCATGATATCATGATTGCTCATAGGCTCAAAGATCACCAAAGAAAAAATATAGCAATTGTGTTAAATCCCACACACTTGTCCTCTCTAACTATCATCAAGAGCAATTTATTCATAATGCAAAAATGAGAATGCAAAAACAATTTGCACGCAAATAAAACATCATTTTTTTTAAATTTATTCGCATCGGAGGAACTAACAACGTCACTATTTTTTTTTTTACTTTTATGCAAAAAATGAGAAAAAAAAGAAATTAAAACGAGAAATAAGGCAATATACCCTCCCACACCTAAATGTGGCAATGTCCTCAATGACAAAAAATTAGATGCACAACATAGACAGTAAAAGCAAGCAAAGGAAGTTAGAGAACTCCCCTGAAAATTGTTGAGCATCATAGAGCAAGGTGTCCTATTGTTGTAGTGGACGCTGCTCTGAGAGAGAGAAAGAAAAAAAATAGGTTAATTTTTTTTTTAAACAGTAGAGGTGTTTCAACAAGGCGTGGCCACGCCTTGTTCGAAGACCTTTGCTGTAAAAAAAGAAATTTTTATTTATTTTTTTTTTATAAATCAGGAGAGATGTTTCAACAAGGCGTGGCCACGCCTTGTGCGAAGACCTCTGCTGTAAAAAAAAAAATTTAAAATTTTTTTAATTTTTTTTTTAACAGTAGAGGTGTTTCAACAAGGCGTGGCCACGCCTTATGCGAAGACCTCTGCTGTAATTTTTTTTTTTTAAAAAAAAAATTACAGTAGATGTGTTTCAACAAGGCGTGCCCACGCCTTGTGCCAAGACCTCTACTGGAACAAAATAAAAAAATATCAAGAACTAAAATTTGGGCTGCCTCCCAAAAGCGCAATTTTTTTAAGTCGTTATGCTCGACATTCATTCTTTCTTGTTGCTCATGGTGGTTCATAAATGGTCAATTTGTCCACGTTATTCCGCTTGAATATTTTCATAGCAAATTTCAGCAAATGCTTGTTTTCTTTGAATTTCTTGGAAATCTCTATCCCTTGGATATTTCCTCCCTTTTTTATGAGTACATGCTTGGGTCGATCTGGAGGAAGTTTTTTGCGCAATTTTAGATATCTGTGAAGGAGAGAGAGAAAATATAGTATTAGAATTCTCAACATGTCTTTCAATAATCTCCTCTAAATCATTCTTATCCACAAATTTTGAATTTTCTTGTGACAAGTGATTAGCGATATAAAGAGTATTAATAGTGCTTTCATTAAAAGGATATTTCATGGTATCATAAATATTAAACTTTGCAATCTCACCATCAAATTCCATAGTAATGGTACCACTATTAACATTTATGACAGATTTTGAAGTTTTCAAAAATGGTCTTCCTAGCAAAATTTGACTGTTTAAATCATCATTTTCCATGTCAAGCACATAAAAGTCAGCAGGAAAAACCAAATTTTCAACTTTCACAAGAACATCTTCAATTACACCTCTAGGATAAACAGTGGACCTATCAGCCAATTGAATCACAATGCCGGTTTCAGTCAGAGGTCCAAGTTCTAAATAATTATAAACAGAATAAGGCATGACATTGATAGAAGCACCTAAATCCAACATAGCCTTTTCAATTCTAATATCGCCAATAGTACAAGGGATATAAAACATACCTGAATCATTGCATTTGATAGGAATAGTTTTTTGAATAACAGCAGAAACATGTTCTCCTATCTTTTCCTTTTTACACCCCTTCAACTTATGTCTCTTTTTTGTAGTACAAAATTCCTTTAAAATTTTAGCACAATGAGGTACTGGTTTAATAACATCTAATGAAGGAATATTTACCTCGCCTCTACAAAGAGTGTCATTCAACTCCTTAATACTTTCACATTTCCTGTTCAATGCAAGAGGGAATGGGGGAATAGGTTTATACTCAAATAGAGGAGAAAACTTACCTTTCGGAGCATCATCTTGATTGATTATTTTATCCTCAACCTTTATCTCATTCTCTTCCTTTTGCTTGATTGATGCTTGTACCCCAATTTCTTGAGCATCCAATTCTTTACAATTTCTCAAAGTAATTGCACTCACATTCTCTCTTGGAATCACCACTGTCTGAGAAGGTATATTACCTAAATTTTTTGCTTCCAACTTGTGAATTGAAGTCGCCAACTGTTCCACTTGAGTGCTCAAATTCTGAATGCTAGCCCTCGTTTCCTGTTGAAATTTTTGAGTGTTCTCTGCTAAGGCCTTCACAATTTCATCTAGGGACATACCTGAGTTAGAGGCTTGCGCAGGTGATGGATATTTGTGAAAAATTTGTTGTGGATATCCTTGTTGACCTCCTTGATTCCTGTAGCTGAAATTTGGGTGATCTTTCCATCCTGGATTGTAGCTATTAGAATACGGATCATACCGGTGTTGAGGCTGTCCAGGAAATCCACCGATTGCATTAACCTGCTGCGTTGGATCTTCCTGTAATGTAGGGCACGTGTCCGTCGAATGTCCAACCATCGCACATGTGCCACAAGCTTTGGCCTGTTGTACCTGCCCTACAACCAACTTTTCCAAAAGAGATGTCAAAGAATCTAACTTTTGATTGATAGGAGTAACACTTACCTCATTGACTTGTCGTGGAGGGTTAACTTGTCTAGTTACAAACTGTTGTGCATTGGCGGCCATGTTGGAGATTAGAGCTCGTGCCTCTTGAGGCGTTTTGTTTACCAATGCACCTCCACTTGCAGCATCAATCATGTTCCTATCAAAAAGTGAGAGACCCTCGTAGAAATATTGGACTAGGAGCTGTTCTGGAATCTAATGTTGAGGGCAACTGGCACATAACTGCTTAAATCTCTCCCAATATTCATATAATGACTCTCCTTGTAACTGTCTAATCCCACAAATGTCCTTCCTGATGTTGGCTGCTCGCGAAGCTGGGAAGAACTTCTCCAAAAATTGTTGTTTCATATTGTCCCAGGTTGTTATGGATCCAGAAGGTAAATAGTAGAGCCAATCCTTAGCCTTGTCGGCTAGAGAGAATGGAAAAGCTCGCAGTGAAATTTGTTCCTCTGTGATCCCTTGCGGTTTCATGGATGTGCAAACAATATGAAACTCTTTCATATGTTTATGGGGATCTTCACCTGCAAGACCACGAAAAGTAGGCAATAAATGAATCAAGCCAGATTTTAATTCAAAAGTAGCATCAGTAGAAGGGAATTGAATGCATAATGGTTGTTGAATAACATTAGGGTTAGCTAACTCCCTGAGTGTTCTTTGAGCTTGTCCTGCCATTTCTTCTTGGTCACTTTCACTTCTTTCAATCTCAAGATCAATGTCAGATTCTTTTTCTGTATCGTCTGAGTCCAATGATACGTCCAAATAAGGAGATGATGATGATGGTTGCTTTTCACGTCTTAATTTTGCTTCTTTTCTCAATCTCTTAGATGTCTTCTCGATTTCTGGATTGTATTCGAGTTCACCTGTACGAGAAGAACGAGGCATAAAAAATAGAAAATAATCAAAAGAAATTAACCTTACACTGTTCCCCGGCAACGGCGCCAAAATTTGGTGTGCTGTCGTTGACCACCAAATTAATTCCTACCCTTTGAATTAAAAAACGAGTGTAATGGTGAGTAGGGTCGAATCCACAGGGAACAGTAGATTTATTTCTTTTGATAATAAAAATAAAAAAAGGGGGGATTTGTTTTGATAATTACTAAATAAAATAATCTAAACTAAAATTACCAAGCAAGAAAGAATGTTGAATCTATAATTGAAAATTAATCAACAATAATAAATTGAAGAATTTAATACGAGAAAAATACTGATTCAAGAGGAGTCCACTATTTAATTATCTCACTGTTCATCGGTTAACCAATCATTTATTCATGTTATTCCAAACAATTAACCTTAGAATTATAGGGATATCAGCTAAAATCCTTGCGTTTTCCTAATTTAATTGACCAAACCCAGCATCCAGTCAAAACTTATCAATAATTAACTGGGCACGATAGCGTTCCATATTAATTAAAAATATCATTTTCGTTTTGAGAAAACAGTTAATCCTAAATCTAACAACCGAGATAGCTGCAATTGAAAGATCTGGTTCCGTCGATTTATTTAAATTACACATGTTATGATAGAACAACACATCTAACCTATTGCTACTCACGTACCAATCGTTCATGACAATTACGGATCACTGAATTCATGGTTAGCATTAGAAAATCATACATCAAAATAAATTGTCAGATTAATTGACGTATAACATTCATATAATTAATTCATAAATCAACGAATATTTGGGCTGACGTGACATGAAAATTCTCTTCACTTCACTCCAAGTGTGATGGAATGAAATTGGAGAGAGTTTTACCAAAATTGATTGGTGAATCTCCTATGCGGCGGCTATTTCTCCTTGAGTAGTAGATTAGTTTGGGTCTAATTTTTTTGCTAAAAGCCCACTAACTCTAATTAACCTAATTATTAAAATATAATATAATAGATAATATTTTATCTATATTTTCCCTCTTTGTAATTTCTTTGGCAGCTGAAGCATCATCATAAGGCGTGGCCACGCCTTGTTTCAGGAGCTCTTCTGGTTTGGCCATTCTCTTTCAAACTCTATCATTGGAAACTTCAAGTGTGATAAACATCACCTTTTTAGCTCAAAATTTGCTCCAAGATCGTAAAAGTTTCTCCTACAATAAAATTGAACAAAAATGTGTCAATTAAACATATCGGAGGTTGAAATAATGGGAAATATGAAACTAAAAATAATAACTATTATAAGCCTATCAGATACGCACGTAGGATGAACAACGGAGGAGCGGGGAAGGGTTTTCTTGCAAGAAAAGGGGAGGGGCTGAAGGTTGCTTTTCTTGCTGCTAAAACAGGCGTGGTAATGCTACAAATGATGGAGGGGGGCGGCTTCTAGTGGAGGAATTAGGTATATGGTTAGCTTAGTGGGTTTTTTAAATAGTTAATTATGCACTAATTGGCCAAAATAAAGATTAAGGGTAAATTGGGAAAGTTAAGGTTTAGGAGCAAAATGTTTATTTTACAACTGAAAAATGTTAGACGTACTGGCAATCCCCTGAATGTTATAATGAATGTTAAAATGCTTATTTTGAAAGATACTGAAACGTCTGCTTATTCGTTTTCTTAAAAAGTACTAGATTTTTTTTTTAAACCTCACATAGCATCAGCTGAATTGCATACACAAGCATAAAATATTTTTGATATCATTTTAAAATAAATCAACCAACTAACATTTGAAAAGCATCGCCCATACTATAACCTCTCAAAAACCACTCATGAATAAATTGTCGTAAAAAAATATCTTTAACATCATTTAAAATCATAAATCATGACTAGTGCGGAAAACTAGCGTCGGTCCTCGGGTTATGTGCACCTCCAGTCCAGTCAGATCAACCATCAAGACCTCTATTATCATATTCATAATCAATATCACCTGCATCAATCACACCTAGTGAGTCTAAAGACTCAACACGTCATGTCCTTGATAACGAGTAATACATAATACAGTTAACATATAACAGTGAAAAATATTTATACTTAAAATATCATTTTCATGAAGATGCATAAACATAAATATTTTCGTAAACATTTTCATGATGCATAAAACATTTTCATAAAAACGTTTTCATATAAACATACACATATCCCATAAACATATTCATATCCATATCCATATTTGTGTCCATATTCATATTCATATTCATATTCATGTTCATGTTCGTGTTTGTTGAATTCTCGTGATTGTGACTCGTATTCTTAAACGTATTGGGCGATAGATCCATCTAAAGAAAACCACAGTACTGGACGGCGGGGACACCAGCAGCACTCTCACCGGTCAACTAGGCCTTGGACTACATATTAACATATTCGTGTCATTCGAAATACGATCGTTGGGGCTCCCTCTGGGCCTTTTCCCATAAATGGGCTCCCTCTGGGGCCTTCTCCCCTCACGACATCTCCAATCATTTCATCGTATTCGTATTCGTATCAACGTAAACACGATCGTCGGGCTCCCACTGGGACCATAACCCTCACGATATTTCCAACATATTCAGTAGTCACAATCCCTTCACATCCTTCAACATGTTATCATCACTTAATAAAAACATGCATATAATATCATTTTTATTTTTGAAACCAAGCATGCAACATATTTTTTAAATGCCCATATTTAAATCATAAAAATCATAGACATTTAAAAATCATAACTTAACATATTAAAAATCATAAACATATATGAACAGTTTTAAAATAAACATTTTAATTTAATAAACGTTTAAAATAAACATTTAGGTCATAAACATTTAAAATAAACGTTTTAGCATGTTAAATCATAAAACATTAAACATATTAACGTCTTAAAAATTCATGAACATTTAAAATTGACATATTAACATATAGACATCCATAATCCTTGAAAATAATCATATTAACATATAAAATAGCAAATAGGGCACTGCCATGATATTTACAAATTTTTAGGTGTAAAAAGACCGTTTTACCCCTGGACGTAAAACTTCATGTTTTTGACTTTTTCTTAATTCCATTGACTCTAACATGTCACAAATAATTATTTAAGCCTACATGAATTTTAACATATTTTTATTTGGCTTAAATCGAGGACTTTTTAAATTAATCTTTAAATAAGACGTATAACTGCGTTTAAATCCCGAATTACACCAAACCTTAATATAAAAATCCCAAATTAAAAACATAGACTTATAATAGTTATGTAAGCTTACCCCTAATTTTTCATAATTTTATAAGGCATAAAACTAGGCTTTTCAATTAACTCGTTAATTAGCGTTTCGTGCGGCGATTAAATCTCGAATAAATCCAAAACTCAATATTTTGATCCCAATTTTTAACATAGCATTTTTAATATTTATTCTACCCTTCCAAGTCATGAGCCGCACCCGTGGACCCATGACTCAATTTTTGTTCTTAAAATTTCGTTTTTGACACACTAACGAACCCACCGAGCCATTTCCTAATTTACTCGAGCCACGCCCGAGCCACCTTGAACCGAAACCTCGCCAACCCATCTAGGGATCCTACTGTACAAGCGCAGCCCGTAAAACAAGCCCTGGCCCGACCAAAAGCTTGCTGGAATTTGACCTAAAAATTCTGTGCGTGTGTGTGCAAGTCTCCCATGAACCATAGGATTCCAACCTAGTCTAGGACCCTTCTAGCCCTTAACCACCGAGCCCACACGACCCTCTCCATCCCTGGACCATGCCCAGACCATACCCAGACCAACCCCAAGCTCCAACACAAGCTACGAACCCCTGAACCATGGACATCAACCTGCGCGTACCCTTGCTGCCATCCTCACGTTCTCTCGCCAACAGCCAGCCCAGCCGCACCAACCCCTAGGCCAGCCATTGCCCATCACCCTAGGACCCTATAGGACCCTCCTGACTCACCCCTAGCCGCGCTGCCCTCTCTCCCAAACCACAGCAGCCGCGATCAGCACATGAGGGAGAGTCCTAGTTCACTAGGACTCTTCCCTGTGCACTCTTACGCACCTAGCCGCCTTAGGACCCTACCCAGCCCTATACCACGACCACTACTGACCCTGAACTATCCCTGGACTAGCCCTCACGGCCCATGCACAGCAGCCGTTCCTTGAACCTTAGAACAACCAAACAAGACTCACGTTCCTTCCCTTCTCTTCAATACAGTTTTCCAGCTTGTGTTTGTTTTTGTGTGCAGCATTTTTTTGTGTGTTCTAAGGCCCCTAAACTTGTGTAAAACTTGCCCCTTAACATCCTAATTCATGGCAGCCCCTTTAGCAACAATAAAACATGATTTTTGGTACAAAAATCAAGCCTTAAAAATCACTTTTCATGCATGAACGAAAATAAAACATAGCGTCCCTTCTTTTTCATGCAATTTCAAATATAGATGCATAATATGATGTGATGATGAGTAAAGGGAGAATATGGCGTGCCTTTGCGTATTTAACGTACGAAAAACCGTTGACGATTGCGAAGAACGGCGACACAAAGACGATGGCTTGATTTTTCCATGAAGAACCTTCAAACTTTCTTTTCAAAATTGTGTGTGCCGTGAGTTGAGTTTGAGGGGAGAGTTTTGATAGAATTGGGGAAGTGGGCGTGGGATGATAATGAATTAGGGTGGGGTTTTGTACATATTTTATAGTTAATAAATCATTAATTAAGCTTAGGCCCATTAAGTAGATAATTTAGGCCCATTAGTGCTTAATTAGAATTTTAAAAATAGTTTTGTTTAAATAATTTTGTGAATTTATTAGCCGGGTTGCCAAAACATTCGTATTTTTGTTGAAAAATCAACACCGATAAAATTTACGTCCCGGCGTATAAAATCACTGAAAAAACCACATATTTTTAAAAAATAATAACAAGCATCTCCCAAATTTTAAATAATTAAAAACAACTATTTAATAAAAATCATTTTCTATTTTTCATCCCTCGGTCTCCGTTCCTCGATCGCAATTTGAATAACCTTTAAAAATATATTTTAATGCAATCATGTAAAAGTATAATTTAAACATACAAATATGCACCACATAATTAATTATTGTAATTAAAACAATTAATTAAAATACCAAGAGAATTTAATAATTGCATGCATGTGGTTTGCGTGGAATTTTAAATTTTCGGGCCGTTACATTATGGAGCTTTATGATGATAAATTATAAAAGCTAAAAGATGTGTTGAATTCTTTGTTTAAAAGAAAAATGATTTTCATGCATGAATTTTTATAAGTGATGGATGTTATAAAAGGTTTTGGAGGCGGTGATTTGATTTTAACTAATGTGAATACGAATATGAAATGATATGATGATGATAAGTGCAAGAATTGCACTTAATTTATATGGTCTATTTGAATTATGTTAGTTTCGAACATAATTACGCTTGGTATTGATTGTTTTTGTGACGTACAGGAAATAAACCACTATTGGATGATTTATTTGTGGGGACCCGGGCTCTAACTCGATTCTTTTTGGGATTATTTGGATCTTTACTAGAAAATGTGGGTCAAATTTTTTGATTTTAACATTAAGTCAAATGTATATAACCAAGCATGAGGTCTATATTTATTTCATTGTAACAAACATAATACACATGTCTTGTTTCATCCATATTCTACAAACCATTAATTACATACAGAACATGTCCAAAGTACAAACTACTAGTTCATCTGCTACGCCCGTGATCACCACGCTATATCCATCTCTCATCTTTGTTGCGACCCAGATCCTGCCCTACCTGTTGTTATGCACACATACAGACACAACAACAGCCGAAAACTACGGTGAGAACAAATCCCAATATAAAAACATGTATACATGCATGTCATGCTATTGAATACAAAATCATAATACATATTTCAGTAATTATGCACATTAGTAAATACAGATAAAACAATCATGCACATAATCAATAGCAATACGTCCCATAATCTAGGAGACGTAATTTATAGTATTCTACCTTATGTCTTGACTCGACTCGTATCTAAATCTAGGGAACCCAATGTGAATAAGATGTAACAGGTCTCCCACCTACTCTCCCAATCGGGGTGGCGTTACATCTTATTCCTAGACTTCGGTCCTGACTGTATCACATATCTACAATCGGAGTGATTCTGATCCGAAGCGTCGACACCACAGAACGTCTAGTTATTTGGAGAATCTACCAAATGACTCACCTATCTTAAAAGGCTTGAATAAAATCTATAAACAAGGCACAAGCATTCAAAATATAACCAACAATCTAGTATGTGATTTTGTTGGGAAACTCAAATTAAATCTCATTTGAGTTGTGTCTTCCCAAAACAAAACATGAATTATACCTTTCGTTGTTAAACCTTTATCGATGTAGTGGTCTCGATGTCGAAGTGAGGAACGATGAATCTGAAATGGCAATGTTCAGTAGAGACAAGAATCTAAGTCGGATTCAAATTCGGTTGGTTGAATACTTAAGAACATGCTGAAATTTAAAGATACTTACATTTTCTTGTAGCTAGTGATGAGAGGAACAAGAATCTAAGTCGGATTCAAATTCGGTTGGTTGAATTCTTCAAAATCTTATTTCTAAGATAAAATGGAGTGAAGAGCTTCTTCTGAGTTTCCTTCATTCGGTGTACTCTGATAGCATGAAGAATGAAGATTTTGTACATTATATAGGTCCAAGCCATGTGTCAACTAAGTGTGCATGCTGGATTTCTCGCGCATATGCGCGTCCTCAACTCGCGCATATGCGCGAGACATACTGTCTCGACAATGTCTATTCCAACACCTCGCGCATATGCGCGCTTCATCTCGCGCATATGCGCCAAAGATTCTGGACGTGTCGCGCATATGCGCGTATCTACTCGCGCATGTGCGCCAATGTTTCTGGAAATGTTGCGCATATGCGTGCTTTATCTCGCGCATATGCGCGAGGGCTTCTGGACCCCTCGCGCATCTGCGCGTATTTCTTCGCGCATGTGCTCTACCGTTTGTCCTTTACTCCACTTTGTATATTTTCTCGTCTCTTCCGGTCCGATACAATGCACCTATAATCATCTTAATTATCAACCAAACAAATCTGATTATGATAATCAATTTCTCGGGCCTTACATTTCTCGCCCTTTTAGATAGGAGTTCGTCGTCGAACTCGCAGGCAATCAATCGTAGTATATACAAGATGCAATAAAATCAAAACTGAATAAATACTCACATCATTGGAATAGCTCGGGATATCTCTGCCTCATCTCTGACTCTGTCTCTCAAGTCGCTTCTTCAGTGCCATGACGACTCCACTGGACTTTCACTAGCGGAATAGTTTTCGTTCTGAGCTGCTTTTCTTTTCGGTCCAGAATTTGCAATGGTTGCTCAGAATAACTTAAAGTCTGATCTAGTTCGGCTTCGTCAAGCTGAATGACATGAGAAATATCTGGCATATACTTCTGTAACATCGATACATGGAAGACATCATGTATCCCATATAGAGAAGGAGGAAGCACAAGTCGATATGCTCGATCACCAATCTTTTCAAGAATCTCGTAAGGACCGATGTATCTAGGCGAAAGCTTCCCACGTTTACCAAATCTGACAACGCCTCTGAAAGGAGAGATCTTCAGAAATACTCTGTCTCCCTGTTCGAATACTAAAGGTCTTTGTCTGACATTTGCATATTTGGCTGGCCTATCATGTGCCGTCTTCATTCTTTTCTGAAATATCTTCAACTTCTCAGTCATTTCTCGAATCATATCAG
This sequence comes from Primulina eburnea, assembly GCF_022965805.1. Taxonomy (NCBI): domain Eukaryota; kingdom Viridiplantae; phylum Streptophyta; class Magnoliopsida; order Lamiales; family Gesneriaceae; genus Primulina; species Primulina eburnea. The sequence continues at coordinate 94,413 of NW_027331399.1, read as the reverse complement.
GCCCTAATTCTGGTACCTCAGATATATCATCCCAGTACAACGGAGATCTGCACTTCTTGCCATACAAAGCTTCAAATGGTGCCATCTCAATGCTCGTTTGATAGCTGTTGTTGTACGAGAACTCACAAAGTGGTAGTGAATCTTGCCAACTAGTACCAAAATCTAGTACTACAGCTCTCAGCATATCCTCTAAAGTCTGGATAGTTCGCTCTGACTGCCTGTCTGTCTGGGGGTGATAAGCAGTACTCAGGTGTAGTGTCGTACCTAAAGCCTGCTGTAAACTGTGCCAGAAATGAGAAGTGAATCGTGGATCACGATCTAATACGATCGATTTCGGCACCCCGTGCAATCTGACTACCTCTCTGACATACAATTCTGCCATCTGACCGTGTCGGTATGTCATTCTGTACGAAATAAAACAGGCTGATTTGGTCAATTTGTAAATAATGACCCAATTCGCATCACATCCCCGGGATGATCGTGGTAACTTCGTAACAAAATCCATGGAAATGTGGTCCCATTTTCATTCAGGAATAGACAGACTCTGAAGTAGACCTCCGGGCTTCTTTCTCTCGGCCTTCACCTATTGGAAATTCAAGCATTTAGACACAAACTCTGCAATATCTGACTTCATCTGTTTCCACCAGAACTGTGTCTTCAAGTCATTGTACATCTTTCTGCCACCAGGATGGATACTAAACCGACTACAGTGCGCTTCTGACAATATCTGCTGTTTCAAATCTGAAATATCTTGCACTACAAGACGGTTATTCACATACAGAACATGATCAAGTACCTGATATTCTGACTGATGTCCTGATCTGACCATCTGAATTGACTTCTGAATATTCTGATCAGTTTTTTGTGCTTCTTTGATTCTCATAATTAAATCTGGCTCAACTTGAATCGTAGCAAGTCTCAACGGTCTACTATCTGTATCAAATACTAAACCAGACAAACAACAATCTTCAACTAAATTCGAAACACCTATCGTCGATAAGGATAAGGCACATACCTTTCGACTCAAGGCATCCGCTGCTGCATTTGATTTCCCTGGATAGTATTTGATCTCGCAATCAAAATCTTTCAACAAATCGAGCCATCTACAATGTCTCATGTTCAACTCTGACTAAGAAAATAAATAATTCAGGCTTTTGTGATCAGAGTAAATTTCAAATTTCTCGCCATAGAGGTAGTGAAGCCATATTATCAATGCAAATACTATAGCCGCCAATTCAAGATCATGAATTGGGTAGCAAACCTCGTGTGGCTCCAACTGTCTCGAGGCATACGCGATCACATGTCCTCGCTGCATAAGAACACATCCTAATACCCTGTGAGATGCATCACAATATACAACGAAATCACCCGTACCTGAAGGTATCATCAATACTGGAGCACTGGTCAGTAGTTTCTTCAACTCCAAGAAGCTAGACTCACATGCTTCAGACCACACAAAAGGCGTATTTTTCTGTGTCAACTGTGTAATCGGCTTCGCTATACTGGAGAAATCTCGGATAAATCGTCGGTAATAACCTGCTAGACCCATGAAACTGCGTATCTCTGGCACCGAAGTCGGTCTCGGCCAACTGATCACAACTTCAACTTTACTCGGATCCACAGAAATACCATCTCCAGATATGATATGCCCCAAAAACATAACCTGTCTCAGCCAAAACTCACACTTTGACAATTTAGCATATAATCTCTCATTTCTCAATATCTGTAATACAATTCTTAAGTGTTCAGCATGGTCAGTCTCATTTCTCGAGTAAACCAGAATATCATCAATGAAAACAATAACAAACTCATCTACATATCTCTGAAAGACACGGTTCATCAATCCCATAAACATCACTGGTGCATTCGTTAAACCAAAAGGCATGACAATAAACTCATAATGTCCATACCTAGTTCGGAATGTTGTCTTCGGTATATCAACATCTCGGACTCTCAGCTGGTGATATCCGGATCTCAAATCAATCTTTGAATAGACGGAGGATCCCTGCAACTTATCAAATAAATCATCGATGCAAGGCAATGGATATTTGTTCTTCACCGTCGCCTTGTTCAGTTGCCGGTAATCAATGCACAATCTCATCGAACCGTCTTTCTTCCGTACAAATAGTACTGGTGCACCCCAATGAAATACACTCGGTCTGATGTAACCCTCGGCCAATAGATCTTCAAGTTGTGCTTTTAATTCTTTCAATTCAATCGGCGCCATCCTATACGGAGTTCGAGATATGGGAGTTGTAACTGGTATAAGATCGATGCTGAAATCTACCTCTCGGACTGGAGGTAACCCTGGAATCTCGTCTGGGAATACATCGGCAAACTCACGTACTACTGGCAGATCTGCCAACGCTGGGCTCGCTTTCAGTAGATCTACTGAATAAATAAGGAACCCCTCTGCTCCCTTCTGCAACAATCTGGTCATAGTCAAAGCAGACACTAAGGGAATCCGAGATCTGGAACCCTTACCGTAGAATTTCCACTCGTCAGCCATATCTGGTCTGAACCTGATAATTTTCAGGAAACAATCTACAGTCGCTCTGTACTTGGTTAACATATCAATCCCAACAATACAATCAAAATCAGCTATCCCAAGTACAATACAATCTAAATCAATCTCATGACCTTCAAACTGTAGTATATAATGTCTAACTGAAGTCACATATATCAAGCCACTTCCCAACGGAGAAGAAATAGACAGTACAGTAGCTAAGGACTCGACAGGCAAAGCATGCAACAATGCAAAGCGCTCAGATATGAATGTATGAGATGCACCTGTGTCTATCAAAGCATAGGCAGGATAACCGCAAAGAAAACAGTTACCTGCGATGACATCGTCTGGTGCATCTTGGGCTTGCTCCTCTGTCAATGCAAACACCAGAGCCTGCTGTCTGGGAGGCTGGCTCACTATTTGACTACCTCTAGCTCGAGGCTGAGTCAGTGTAGAGGTTGGCTGGAAGGAATGGAAAGACGAAGCTTGTCTCTCAGGCTGAGCTACTGATGCAGAAGACCCTGCACCCTGAGATCTCTGTGAACTCCTCTGTGGACAGACTTTGGCGAAATGCCCCTGTTGCCTACATATGTTACATCTGCCCATCACACCTTGACACTGCTAGCTGGCATGCCTACCTCCACAAGAACTGCAGTACACACCTGTATACCCTGTACTCAGGCCAGGACCTCTCTGTCGTGACCCGCTGGAGCTCGACGAACTGCTCCCCGATCTCTTGAACTGTTTACCCTTCGGTTTCAACTGATCTTTTCTTCCACTGCTACTACCACCGCTTTCAAATCGAGGAGGGGGTTGAACTGAAGGTAGTGGCCATCTAGGAGTCGGAGCAATATAAAGAATGCTTCGTTGTCTCAGTAGTCCAGCTTCCGCTCCCTTGGCTCGGTTCAACGCATCAGTAAAGTTGTTGGGCCTACCGGTATTTACCAAAGTAAAGATGTCTGGATTCAAGCCATTTATAAACTGATCCGCAACGGTCTCTTCATTCTCGGCAACATGAGGAGCAAATCTGAGACTTGGCGAACTCGGCACCCTTATCTTTTCGGTATGACACCGGAAAGAATCGCTGATAGAACTCAGTCTTGAACATCTTCCAAGTAATCTGTGTGCCACGGTGCTCCAATGCTCTCTTCATAGTAATCCACCAGTTCTTGGCCACATCTTGCAGTTGGTGCCCAACTAATTTCACTCGTCGGTCATCAGTGTACTCAAGGGATTCGAATAGCATCTCGATATCCTCTAGCCAACTTTCACACTCAACTGCATTTTCTGTGCCTTTCAATGTCGGTGGTCGGAAAGACTGAAACCGTTTAAGCAAAGTCTCCATCGGTGTAGCAGTCACGTCCACCGGATCACTGGATGTACAGCCCTGTTCTGGTGGATGACCTGCTGCTGGTTGTGGTACTCGTCGGGCGGCATATCTGAATATCAAAAAGATTAATACACAATCTATATAATCTGTCTCAGTCCTCCTCTGATCATATACCTCTGATCCAGAATCGGTTCTGATTCAGTCTTTGCGTATACATGCTGTAAATCAATTTAGATAACAATACAACATGTAATAGGTAAAGCAATAAATCATGCTAGCACATCATAAAGCAAGGAAGATGACTCGATCTACCCCGCTCATTCTATTCTATCTCAGTCTACAGAACCTACAGCTCTAATACCACCTGTTGTGGGGACACGGGCTCTAACTTGATTCTTTTTGGGATTAGTTGGATCTTTACTAGAAAATGTGGGTCAAATTTTTTGCTTTTAACATTAAGTCAAATGTATATAACCAAGCATAAGTTCTATATTTATTTCATTGTAACAAACATAATACACATGTCTTGTTTCATCCATATTCTACAAACCATTAATTAAATACAGTACATGTCCAAAGTACAAACTACTAGTTCATCTGCTACGCCCGTGATCACCATGCTATATCCATCTCTCATCTCTGTTGCGACCCAGATCCTGCCCTACCTGTTGTTATGCACACATACAGACACAACAACAGCCGGAAACTCCGGTGAAAACAAATCCTAGTATAAAAACATGTATACATGCATGTCATGCTATTGAATACAAAATCATAATACATATTTCAGTAATTATCACAGATTAGTAAATACAGATAAAACAATCATGCACATAATCAATAGCAATACGTCCCGTAATCTAGGAGACGTAATTTATATATTCTACCTCATGTCTTGACTCGACTCTTATCTAATCTAGGGATCCCAATGTGAATAAGATGTAACAGGTCTCCCACCTACTCTCCCAATCGGGGTGGCATTACATCTTATTCCTATACTTCGGTCCTGACTGTATCGCATATCTACAATCGGAGTGATTTTGATCCGAAGCGTCGACACCACCGAATGTCTAGTTATTTGGAGAATCTACCAAATGACTCACCTATCTTAAAAGGCTTGAATAAATCCTATAAAAAAGGCACAAGCATTCAAAATATAACCAACAATCTAGTATGTGATTTTGTTGGGAAACTCAAATTAAATCTCATTTGAGTTTTGTCTTCCCAAAACAAAACATGAATTATACCTTTCGTTGTTAAACCTTTGTCGATGTAGTGGTCTCGATGTCGAAGTGAGGCACGATGAATCTGAAATGGCAATGTTCAATAGATACAAGGTTAAAATTCAACTCAACCAATACATGTACGAATCAATAATCAATCTCGATACAATTTGACGGCGTAACGGCGTAGTTTCTCGATACCAATCAACTCAACAACAATCGATACTGAGTCACAACTCATAATCAATCTCATAAACATTTCCACACTCTGAAAATCCGCATATTCTTAATCATAATACATGCTGAAAATCGTAGTACACGCATACGACATCATTTCTTCGATCCGGTTTCAAATCTATAATCACTACAATCATATGCACACATAATCTTTATCATATCAAGCTTTCCCCAAAATCTACACTTCAGAACATGCTGAAATTTAAAGATACTTACATCTTCTTGTAGCTAGTGATGAGAGAAACAAGAATCTGAAGTCGGATTCAAATTCGGTTGGTTGAATTCTTCAAAATCTTATTTCTAAGATAAAATGGAGTGAAGAGCTTCTTCTGAGTTTCCTTCTTTAGGTGTACTCTGATAGCATGAAGAATGAAGATTTTGTACATTATATAGGTCCAAGCCATGTGTCAACTACGTGTGCATGCTGGATTTCTCGCGCATATGCGTGCTGGCGCACATGCCGAGTAGATACGCGCATATGCGCGACACGTCCAAAATCTTTGGCGCATATGCACGAGATGCGCATATGCGTGGCTTATCTCGCGCAGATGCGCGAGGGCTTCTGGACCCCTCGCTCATCTGCGCGTATTTCTTCGCGCATGTGCGCTGCCGTTTGTCCTTTACTCCACTTTGTATATTTTCTCGTCTCTTCCGGTCCGATACAATGCACCTATAATCATCTTAATTATCAACAAAACAAATCTGATTATGATAGTCAAATTCTCAGGCCTTACATCATTGATATCATTTAATAAAAACATGCATATACGTAAATTTTCTCTTAAAACCAAGCATGCACCGTATTTTCGTAATTACGTAAAAATCATAAACATAATGCATAAACATTTAAAACATAATAAAATTTTTTCAGGGCGTTTCCTTGACTAAAATATCATCTCAGGTGCAAAATGACCATTTTGCCCCTGGAAACCCAAAATGAACTTTTTACTCTGGACCTCAAAATTTTGACCCGAAGCTTACCAAACTCTTTAAAATATCCCAAAACATAATTAAAAATATTTCTTAGACATAAACTCGAGCTTGTTTCAAAACTTAACCGTTCTGTTTTAAAACTTAGACCGGACTCCCGGTTTTAACCCGAATCGAATCGAAACTTAACCAAATTTCTCCCAACTTTTTACCACAACTTATAACATCTTAAAGGTCCTAAAACCAAACCCTTAAATGTTCGAAATAAAGGACAGCAGGCTACTGTAATTTCCAGCATGTGCTACCCGAAAGCCCTAGTCCACCAATCACGCTAGTTACCAACCCTAGGCTCTACCTGATTGAACCAACCCTAAACCAGGCCACCTAATGCCAAGGACAGACCCTACTGGTCCCAAATAATCGAGACTTGCAGCCCCTCACATGCCCAAACCTTCGAACAACCGTAGACCACTCCAAGCACCTAGCTGCGGCCGAGCCTACTCCTCGATCGATTGGATTAAAGACAAGATCCAGCCGTGTCCAGCCATATAGAACCATAACCTCGACCCACCAGGGTCTTGTTTGGGGCTAGGGATGGCTCTTACACAACCGGATCGGTCTCTCCCCCAAGCCCTATCAAACGAACCCCTTAGACACACACTCACCTCTCATCCCTTCAATCTGCAGCAAACAGAAGAAACTCTAACCCCAAAACACCATCTTGTCACCATGCTCAGACCCTTAACAACCAAAATCCACAGCCCCTTGCACGACATTACAAAAAAACATGAGTTGGAAGCAAGCAATGCAATGGTTTTTATGTCAAAACTATTCGAACATGCAAGTATGAAGTAGATCATGACGTTTCCATACAAATACATATATCACAGCATGCTAATGACGTGTATGATTAGAAAATGAGAATACAACCGTGCATTGACGAATTATACGCAAGAAGATCGAAGAACGAGCGTCGGGAAATTGCTGGGTGGATTTTTCTTTCAAGAGAAGATCTTGGCAGAAGCTTGCTGCTATGGAGGTGCTGAAACCTAGAGAATATTGCTAAGTGGAGGGGGTGTCGGCTGGTGGGGGATTAGGTTTAGGTTTAGGTTTAGGTTTAGGGAGTATTTAGGTATTAGTAAATAGATAAAAATTATGCTAATGGGCCCTAACTTTTTTTTAAAAGATATTAAAAGAGTTTTGAGCCCAATAAGCTCAAAAATAAACTCATCAAGTCAAAACACACACCCGAAAAATATTCCATTTTGGTAAGTTTTTAAAAATATTACCCGAACCCGAAAAATATTCCATTTTGGTAAGTTTTTGAAAATATTCGCTTAAAAATATGCTATGGCGGGTAAATATATACAACACAGCCCATTTCTTGAAAAATACATTTAAAACATCTTATATTAATTAATAAGATTTAATCATGTAATGAAATTAATTTTCCTGATAATTCACCGGTCTTCGTTCCTCGTTCGAGCGCGAAATGAGTCTAGAAACCCTAATGCATGAACTTTTAAAATACCATGAAATAAATCCTACCATGCAATAATTATGCATAAAAATGATTAAACATATAATTTAAATAACATCCTAGATTGAATGCATTCAGGTTACGTGAATTAAATTCCTGGACCTTACAACTCTCCTCCCTTAAATAAAATTTCGTCCTCAAAATTTATACTGTAGCGAATAACTCTTGGTAGCGACTCCTCATCTCGGTCTCGGTCTCAATCTCCCAAGTAGCCTCCTCCTCGTAATGATTCAGCCACTTGACCTTGACCATCTGTATCACTATGTTCCGGAGCCTCTTCTCCTGCCTGTCTAGTATCTGTGTGGGTCTCTTCTCGAAAGACATGTGCGGTGTCAGCTGAATTGGCTCATAGTTCAGCACATGCGAAGGATTCGACATGTACTTCCGCAGCATGGAGACGTGGAACACATTATGAACTTCCGTAAGATTCGGCGGTAATACAACTTTGTATGCAAGTGTGCCAACTCTTTCTAGGATCTCGAATGGGCCGATGAATCTAGGGCTAAGCTTGCCCTTCTTCCTGAACCTCATCACACCCTTCATCGGTGCGACCTTCACGAAGACATGATCCCGTACTACGAACTCAAGGTCTCGCCACCTCTGATCTGCATAACTCTTCTGATAACTCTATGCAGTCTTCATCCTGTCTCGAATGCTTCCCACTAACTCTATTGTCTGCTTGAAACTGTCCAAACCCAAATCTGCTCACTCTCCCTGAAAGAGGATCGATTAAGATGTTCGAATACGCAGCGGAAGTTCAAAAATTATTTTTCAAGAAGAAAAATCGAGCACCTTTACTAAGATGTGTAGCAAATACAAAACACAATATGTCATACATAGGGTTTTAAGAAAAATATACCAATCAATCTCTTGAGATTGATATTCGGCTCCAACTTAGTTGATAAACAACTAAGCTCTTCAAGGATGACAAGCTACAAGCCTCCCTTCCAACACTCCTTGTTCAAAAATTAGGCCCACCACCAACTAGGTAGATCCCCTCTTATTTTGCACTATAAAAATAAAAGGATTTTTCTTTTGAGAAGAGAGTGTTTTCCTCAACAATTGAAGAAGACAAAATTGAAGGGAATGTACAAGCAATGTTTCGTCCAAGTGCTTCAATCAAGGGAGGAGAATAAGTTTTCTTGGTGTTGTAAAAAGTTAAAGTCACTTTTTGCATGCTAAGCAATTTTTAATGAAAAAGTATTCCCCAACTCTTCACCTCCCAAGCATGCAATTTGAGTGGGCTTGTAACAATTACAAGGCCCATGGACTTTTATTTAAATGTCCCAAACACATTTGAGACCATTTAAATTTTACTTGAATTTACTCAAGCCCACTAGTATAAATAATTATTTCAATTGGGCTATATAAGACCCAATGTATTTAATTATTTGGACTCTACTAGACCCACTAGTGTTTAATTAATTCAACACTTGAATTAATTTAATTTAGTCTATAATAATTTTCAAATACATTATTTATTTGGCCAACTTTTAATTTTGGAACACATTCATAAATTAAAAATTACATGTCCCTCATAGAAGTCATACTTCTATTTTTGCTTACGCTTATAAACTCATTTATAAGTCGTTCAACACATTGAACTATTTTACTTCTCAACGAGATCTAGAAAGCAAGTACTTGTGTGGCCCTCAATGGTTCATTGATACAACTAGCCGTGGGTTCACATCTCCATTTGATTCAGACTAAACATGTCCTTATACAAGCATACCCCAATTGCTCTATTCTTAATTATCAACTCCTTGATAATAAGAACGTCAGAACTCAAGTCTGATAGTACCCAACCAATCATGTTAAATGCCTAGCAGCATCGCTTACATGATTCCCTAGGTATCGAATGATAGTGCCTGCAAGAACCATTCAATTATGGTTAGCGTACAGTACGGTCCATTCAAAATATATCCCGACTGATTCGACAACCATTGGTATATCGAGAGTTGTCAATCAATCGATACTATTTGTCATGTCGTAGTTGCATCGATGGTGTAATCTAAGAAACCCCTTTCTTAATTACCACCATACTCTGATAAGAGATTTCAAACTACATACACATGAGATCACATAGGATATCCATACCCGAAGGTAAGCGGGGAATCCCCGACTACAATGCATCGACTCCTATATGTTTCGACAAATCACCCAACCTTGCCACCTGATAACCCCATGAGACTCGGTAAACAAGTCAAAGTGTAATGCTAGCACATAGAGTCTCAATGTTGTCCCGGGTCATAAGGACTAATGGTGCACAACCATAAACTAGGACGTTTCCACTCGATAAGTGAGAACCACTTGGAAAGTCCTTTATGGAGGGTTGTTCAATGCACTCTACAAGGAGCACCTATCTGCATGCTCGGAAATCACAATGTCCCCTACCAATGAAACATGGTACTCACATCGCAGATACTAGTCTCAAACTCGAGCGGCCTATATCCTTCTTAGCGGCGGCTGAATCGACTAGAAACTGTTTAGAATATACAGTATTGCAAATATGAGTTTCATGATACTCATCATATGAGCATCTCATATTCTTTCTACTATTTGTATATTCAAGGACTTTATCTATGCAAATAGCATGGGTATACAGATAAAGAAGTGCCAAGACAATAATTTCAAATATTATTAAAATAAAGACTGTTTATACATAGAGTTTCATTGTGAACACTCGGCCAACACCTGGCTCGACGTGCACGTACTCTAACAATCTCCCACTTGCACTAGAGCCAACTACCCATATGCTTCAAACCCATCAATTCGCGATGCTTCTCGAATAATGATCCAGGTAAAGGCTTAGTTAGCGGATCAGCAACATTATCTGCGAAGCCGACTTTGTCAATCGAGACATCTCCTCTTTCCACAATCTCTCAGAGGATGTGGTACTTTATCAATACATGTTTGGACTTCTAATGAGACCTTGGCTCCTTTTCTTGAGCAATGGCTCCCGTGTTGTCATAAAACACCGGGACAGGAGCAACTCTATTGGAAATGACGCCCAACTCTTGGACAAAATTCCTTATCCAAACAGCCTCCTTTGCTGCAGTTGATGCAACAATGTATTCTGCCTCAGTGGCAGAATCCGCTGTACTGTCTTGTTTGGAACTGTTCCAAGAGACAGCAGCACCATTGAGCATGAATATGAATCCAGAGGTTGACTTCGAGTCATCGATATCGCTTTGGAATCTAGAGTCGATATAGCCTTCCAATTTCAGTTCTCCACCCTCATAAACCAAGAACAATTTATTGGTCCTTCTCAAATACTTGAGGATGTCTTTCACAGCTTTCCAATGTGGAAGACCAGGGTTCGATTACTCACTACACTTAGTGTGAAAGCCACGTCAGGACGTGTAGATATCATCCCATACATGATGCTACCAATCGCAGATGCATAAGGAATGCTTGTCATCGCTGCTATCTCTGCATCAGTCTTGGGAGACATAGACTTGGATAGGGACACGCCATGACACATTGGCAGATGTCCTCTCTTGGACTCATCCATCGAGAACCGTTTCACGATGGTATAAATGTATGTGGACTGGGTGAGACCAAGCAATCTTCTTGATCTATCTCTATAGATCAGTATTCCCAATACAAAAGATGCTTCACCCAAGTCCTGCATCGAGAACTTACTTGCTAACCATATTTTAGTTGATTGCAACATTCCTACATCATTTCCAATGAGTAGAATGTCATCAACATAAAGCACCAGGAATGTCACAGCACTCCCACTGACCTTCTTATATACACAGGGTTCCACAGGATTCTTAGTAAAACAAAACTATTTGATTGTACTGTCGAATCTGAGGTTCCAACTCCTAGATGCCTGTTTTAGACCATAAATAGATCTCTAAAGTTTGTATACCATATACTCACTTCCGACAGATGTAAACCCTTCCGGTTGAGACATGTAAATCTCTTCCTTAATATCCCCATTAAGAAAGGTTGTCTTGACATCCATCTGCCATATCTCATAGTCATGCCATGCAGCTATGGCCATCAATATCCTTATGGACTTGAACATTGCAACTGGAGAAAGGTTTCCTCAAAGTCAACTCCTTGTCTTTGAGTATATCCTTTTGCCACCAATCGCGCTTTGAAGGTCAATACCTTCCCATCCGCCCCAAGTTTTGTGGGGACCCGGACGCTAATCATCTTCTTAATCATCGTTGGGATTTAATTATCAGTTCTGATAAACAGGGTCTAAAAATTTTTCTTTTTAAAATATAAATGCGGAAGGTAATGGCATCTAATAATATACATATCTGTATAAAACTACATTTCAGTATAAAGGTACAACACTGTACAACCTAAATCTAAGGTTCAAATACTAATTTCAAGTATTAAAATCAAATCTATCCAAGTCCGGAATCACCACGCTAAACTCGTCTTCTCTCGTCGTCTTCTCGACCTTGATCCTGTCCCACCTGTTGTTATGCACACATACAAAACAAGACAACAGCCGGATAACTCCGGTGAGAATAAATCCCAGTATAAAACATGGTAAACATGCATATACACATAATAATTCATGAAACATGCTGTCATGCATAAAAGCAATAACAATAGTAATAGAGTTCATCATCTATGAAATCTAATCTAACTAAACATGCAACTCAAATCAGATAAGCATGCATATAAAATCTAAATCATAAACACATGCTATCATGACTGAAAGCAATAATAATGGGTTTCATAGTCTATGAAACCCCATCTATAAACACATGCAGTTCTAGTCAAATCATGTCTAGACTCGACTCAACTATAACTCTAGGGATCCCGGTGTGAATAAGACGTCAATGGCTGTCACCTACCCTCCCAATCGGGGTGACGGTACGTCTTATTCCTAGACTTCGGTCTGAGCTGTATCGAGGGCTGGCAATAGGAGTAATGGCTACTCCTAAGTTGAGATACACCGAACGTCTAGAATTCTGACAATGGCTGTCAAGACTTTCCTATCTTAAATGCAATGAATAACAATCTGTAAACAAAGCATAATCATATTCATAACTGAATATCACAATTATCTTACCTGCTTGAATACAATTCTATAATCAAAGCATAATCAGGTAACAATATAAATAATTATCTAGTATGTGATTTTTAGTGGGAAACTCAAATTAATCTAATTTGAGTTATGCTTCCCGAATATCACATGAATTATACCTTTGTCGTCCCGGTCTGACGATGACGAAGACCTGTATTCAACTCTGTCCATCTCGAATTTGAAATGACAATATTGAATATGTTGTATCAGTGAATAATTCCATATACAATCTGTTCTGATCAATACTCAATTCAGTATAAAATCTGATCAATGTCTGAACAAGATACAATCTGAGTCATATCAATAATATCCCAATCTAATCGATATCATATCTGAATCTGATCAATCTAAGTCAACTGATGTTTCTACGGCATAACAATACAGTCTGAATAACCCCGTCAATCTGAACATCACCAATATAATACTGGAATTCATAATCTGTGTCAATACAATTCATAATCTGAATACTAACACAATTCTGGTATAGAATCTCAGTCAATATCTTTCAAAAATCATAACAATTGTATAAACAGTCTGTTTCTCAATCTGACTTCGATTCTATGATGTCTACGGTAGCAGAAACACCATATCTGAATCATATTAAATTCTGACAATATCATAATTTCAATTCTTGTCTAAACGTAACAAAACTTACGTCCAGTTGTAGCTGTCGTTGATAGGAACACAGTACTGCAGTCGGATTCAAAATCAGACGGGCGGATTTCGCACAAAAGGCGTAAGGATTTTTCACTACTTTCTCGTGCTTCCCTTTTCTCGTTTCCTACTAAATTCTGAGGAAAGAATCGTGTATATATATATATATATACACTCACCATGCATGTAACCACAACGTGGCTACCTTTTACCATTCTTAGGTGGCGCTCGAGCGGTTGAAATGTACCGCTCGGGCGCCGAACATACTGTCCGGGTGATTATCTTGCCCACCACTGGCGCTCGAGCGATCAAAAACTACCGCTCGGGCGCCAGACTCTCTGCCCAAGGGTGCTCTTATATTGCATTGGCGCTCGGGCGGTAACTTTCTGCCGCTCTTGCGCCGAAGGTTCTGTCCCAATTTCTTGGCTAACAATGCGACGACGCCCGGTCTCGGCATATAAGTTCTTATAACCTCAATCATGTCAATAATCACTCGTCTGATTATAATGATTAAATCTCGGGCATTACATTTATCCCCCTCTTAGATCTGAGTTCGTCCCCGAACTCGCAACAATCGATTCAGAAGAAATGTATACAGAGTTCAAAGCAGAATTCATCTCAATGAATCGGTTCTGAAATCTCAATCTCACCATACTGGCTATACAACATCTGTATATACTAAACCACAGCTCATAGCAAATCACTACTATCAGTTGTTATCAAATCTGTTTATCCCGGTCCAGGATATACTCAATCTTTATCTTTAAATACCAATCGTCATCATCCGACGTTGGTTTATGACATCTGTTCTTTCTGAACTATCTTTATCTTCCTTCGAATTTCTTCAAGAGCAATAGAAATCGGTAGTATTCACTGTATACGGTCCTGACTCTAACTATCTCATTACCCATCTGGTAGGCTGATAGGTATTGTCACGCAGTGATAATAAGTCATATCAATTAGTGCCAACATCTAGCACTCTATAATTCTACCAAAATCCTCCAATATCTGGATAAAATATATTCTGACTGTTTGCCAATTTGTAACATAGTCTGAGAAGAAACTCATGATATACTCTGTCACGAGTACAAAATCAACCAGAAAATCACATTCTGATATACTCTATCTCAACATTCTGTTGATTCTGATCATTCCTCTGACATCAATCTGTGTCATCTGGTTTTGTTTGTACGTTATCTGGTACAAACTAATAGATATAGATTGATCAATCTGTCAATCATAATCATATTATCTTACCATCTGAAGTAAATGGCGGTAATTTCATTACAACAACCATAGAAATGCACTCCCATTTCTATTTAGAAATATACAAATTCTATAATAATGTTTTGATATTTATCTTTCTGTCTTTTCTGTTAGCGATTCAAACATATCAGTATGATTTTTGCCAACATTTCCGTACCAATTCTATTCTAACTGATTTAATCTGTTTATATCCAAACTGTCTGTTATCCGAATAACAACTGAATCCACTAACGTGCATGTCTGACACTATCTGTGATATCTGATTCGAACTATTCGGCACAAACAATCAGTTAATAACATAAATAAAATAAAATATACCTACCTGGTATTCGGCTCTGACTATCGATATCAAGCTTTGCTGTACAATTCTGACACATCTGACATCACAAGATAATCAGTCTCATACAAAACACAGTATCACATATCTGTTACTCTGATAGATACCCTATTCTGGTCATTACCATCAAGTTCTGAATATTCTGATCACATTCTTGAATTACTGTAACTCTTGAATTCAACTCTGATTCGGTTGAAACTGTATATTCTCTCTCTCGTTCACACTAATCTGTAGCATATACGGATCCAAAACAACAGTAATATCAATTCAGACACGAAATATCAATATCCTATACCGATCTAGTGAGTTCAGTGAACTCATAACACAAGGATTTCTGATAAATATCTTCATGTCATTCTGATCAACTGTTATATCTCATCTGCAAATAAAATATGCTCCCCCAAAACAATATAAAATATCTCATCTGCAAATAAAATAGGCTCCCCGAAACAATATAAGATGTCTCAAATACTGATTTAGAGCAATAATAATACTCAGCAGATATAAAGCAACAGTCGAATAAAATAATCTGCCAAATCAGACAAAATATATATATCTGACAATTCTGACATTTCTGAACTTTCTGGTCTTTCTGATATCGGTATCTTATCAGTCACTGATTGCAATCTCAACTGTAACGAAATCAATCTGTATACTAACTTCAGATATCGCATACTCTGAATACAATCTGTTTCAAGCAAGATTCTTATCTGAATAATTTCTGTATATAATCATTACAGTTCTCAGAATATTCAATACAATCTTCAGATATTTGATTTAATCAATCAAATGCTGCAATTATATCACAATTTCATAGATATAACAAGCCTAGAGTTATCAAAACATCTCTGAAGATACTGACACATGCCAAAGAGAAACACTAAATCAGATGTAACTCCTGGTCAGTATTCTGCTGTTAATCTTTCAAATCGTTCAATTCGTTCTGTATCATTCTTGATATTCAATATCATTCTGTACTGAATCTACCATACAATCAATATCTGATCTTAATTCAATTCTGCAATCTATCTTTCTGATAATCTGAAATCTTATCTAGGCTAATGTCTGCCAACTCGTACATTTCTGGCAAATCTGCCAATGCTACGCTCGATTTCAGTAGATCTACTGAATACATAAGGATACTATCTGTTCCTTTCTGTATTAATCGAGTCATAGACAACACAGATATCAAAGGAATTCGAAATCTAGAATCCTTACTGTGAATCTCTACTCATCAGTCATATCTGGTCTGATTCTTACCATTTCTGGAAAAATTCTACAATATTTCTGTACTTGTTCAGCATATGCTTATCAATAATGCATTCAAATCAGGAACACAAGTACATCATAAGCTATTTCTATTTCATTCTCATCTTACTGTAGTATACAATATATACAGAAATCTCTGATATCAACACTTCCTCAACAAGCAAGGACATCAATACTACAGTACATACAAACCCAACAGATACAGCATATCTCCATGCAACTCAGTCAAAGATATTCTTAACAAATGCATTAGTATATATCAATACATATGCAATAGAATCATAAAGACTAGTACCTGTTGTGAATTCTGAATCTGTGGTTTCAAGTGAACTCTGTTCCCTACGATCTTCGAGAACGCTTCTGGGGACAGACTTTAGCAAAGTGTCCCGGCTGTCCACAAATATTGCATCTACCAGTTACTCCCTGGCATTGTTCGGTGGAATGTCTTCCTCCGCAACTTTTGCAATACACTCCAGTATAACTTGGACCAGAAACACTAGAGCTAGATGAATCGCTTCCTAGCTTCTTGAATGGCTTCTTTCGAGCTTTCAGCACATCTTGCTTCCCACTCGTACTGCCGTGATCATATCGAAGAGGGGATTGCTGTGTCTGAAGTGGCTTCACACACAACCTTGTCAATTGTCTAATCAGACTCGCCTCAGCCCTCTTCGCTCTACTCAGGATGTCAGCAAAATGGTAAGGTCGCTGCAAATTCATAAATGCAACTACCTCTGAATTCAACCCTCTGATGAACTGATTTACTATAGCTTCATCATTTCCAGCTAAATGAGGAGCAAAATGCAGTAGAGTAGAGAATTTAGCAATATATTGGTCAATATTCAGCTGCCCTTGGCTCAAATTCTCAAACTCTAATTTCTTGTCCTCTCGGTACAAAGCTGAGAAAAATCTTCAATAGAATTCAGTTCTGAATATTTCCCCCGACATCACTGTACCTCTCTGTGCCCACATTCTTCTACTGGTAATCCACCAACTCCTGGCGGCTTCTCGTAACTGATAAGGCACCATTTGAACCCTCTGTTCATCTGTACAGTCAAGTAAATCGAACAAGATTTCTATATCATCAAACCAGTTCTGACAATCTTCAGATGCCTCGGTACCATTCAGAACCGGCGTCTGTCATAACTCAAATTCCTTCATCTTTTCTTCTAACTGAGTTTCTGATACATCTCTCTGTTTAGACGAAGTACTGCCCTTTTCTGAAATTCTTCGAGGCGGTATATCTGAATATCAAACAGATTAGTACACCATCTATACAATCTGTCTCAGCCCTCCTCTGATCATATACCTCTGATTCAGACTCGGTTCTGATCCAGGCTTAGTAATTACATGCTGCAAACAACTCAGATAACAAGCAACATGTAATAGGGAAAGCAATAAATCATGCTAGCACACACAATGTAGTCAACACTGAAATAAATCTCATGCTAGCAATCACATGCAAGGACAAAAAATTCAATCTACCCCGCTCATTCTCTGCTAACTCAGTCTGAAGAATCTATCAACTCTGATTAATCTCAATCTAAAGGATTTATCGCTCTGATAATCTAAGTCTAAAGGAACTATCAGCTCTGATACCACCTGTTGTGGGGACCCGGACGCTAATCATCTTCTTAATCATCGTTGGGATTTAATTATCAGTTCTGATAAACAGGGTCTAAAAATTTTTCTTTTTAAAATATAAATGCGGAAGGTAATGGCATCTAATAATATACATATCTGTATAAAACTACATTTCAGTATAAAGGTACAACACTGTACAACCTAAATCTAAGGTTCAAATACTAATTTCAAGTATTAAAATCAAATCTATCCAAGTCCGGAATCACCATGCTAAACTCGTCTTCTCTCGTCGTCTTCTCGACCCTGATCCTGTCCCACCTGTTGTTATGCACACATACAAAACAAGACAACAGCCGGATAACTCCGGTGAGAATAAATCCCAGTATAAAACATGGTAAACATGCATATACACATAATAATTCATGAAACATGTTGTCATGCATAAAAGAAATAACAATAGTAATAGAGTTCATCATCTATGAAATCTAATCTAACTAAACATGCAACTCAAATCAGATAAGCATGCATATAAAATCTAAATCATAAACACATGCTATCATGACTGAAAGCAATAATAATGGGTTTCATAGTCTATGAAACCCCATCTATAAACACATGCAGTTTTAGTCAAATCATGTCTAGACTCGACTCAACTATAACTCTAGGGATCCCGGTGTGAATAAGACGTCAATGGCTGTCACCTACCCTCCCAATCGGGGTGACGGTACGTCTTATTCCTAGACTTCGGTCTGAGCTGTATCGACGGCTGGCAATAGGAGTAATGGCTACTCCTAAGTTGAGATACACCGAACGTCTAGAAGTCTGACAATGGCTGTCAAGACTTTCCTATCTTAAATGCAATGAATAACAATCTGTAAACAAAGCATAATCATATTCATAACTGAATATGACAATTATCTTACCTGCTTGAATACAATTCTATAATCAAAGCATAATCAGGTAACAATATAAATAATTATCTAGTATGTGATTTTTAGTGGGAAACTCAAATTAATCTAATTTGAGTTATGCTTCCCGAATATCACATGAATTATACCTTTGTCGTCCCGGTCTGACGATGACGAAGACCTGTATTCAACTCTGTCCATCTCGAATCTGAAATGACAATATTGAATACGCTGTATCAGTGAATAATTCAATATACAATCTGTTCTGATCAATACTCAATTCAGTATAAAATCTGATCAATGTCTGAACAAGATACAATCTGAGTCATATCAATAATATCCCAATCTAATCGATATCATATCTGAATCTGATCAATCTAAGTCAAATGATGTTTCTACGGCATAACAATACAGTCTGAATAACCCCGTCAATCTGAACATCACCAATATAATACTGGAATTCATAATCTGTGTCAATACAATTCATAATCTGAATACTAACACAATTCTGGTATAGAATCTCAGTCAATATCTTTCAAAAATCATAACAATTGTATCAACAGTCTGTTTCTCAATCTGACTTCGATTCTATGATGTCTACGGTAGCAGAAACACCATATCTGAATCATATTAAATTCTGACAATATCATAATTTCAATTCTTGTCTAAACGTAACAAAACTTACGTCCAGTTGTAGCTGTCGTTGATAGGAACATAGTACTGCAGTCGGATTCAAAATCAGACGGGCGGATTTCGCACAAAAGGCGTAAGGATTTTTCACTACTTTCTCGTGCTTCCCTTTTCTCGTTTCCTACTAAATTCTGAGGAAAGAATCGTGTATATATATACATATATACACTCACCATGCATGTAACCACAACGTGGCTACCTTTTAGCATTCTTAGGTAGCGCTCGAGCGGTTGAAATGTACCGCTCGGGCGCCGAACATACTGTCCGGGTGATTATCTTGCCCACCACTGGCGCTCGAGCGGTCAAAAACTACCGCTTGGGCGCCAGACTCTCTGCCCAAGGGTGCTCTTATATTGCATTGGCGCTCGGGCGGTAACTTTCTGCCGCTCGAGCGCCGAAGGTTCTGTCCCAATTTCTTGGCTAACAATGCGACGACGCCCGGTCTCGGCATATAAGTTCTTATAACCTCAATCATGTCGATAATCACTCGTCTGATTATAATGATTAAATCTCGGGCATTACAAGTTTCCTCATGTAAATTCATTTACACCCTATGGGAACAATTCCCTCAGGTGGATCCATGAGATTCCACACTTGGTTCGAATGCATGGAATTCATCTCAGATTCCATTGCTTCGAGCCACTTGGATGAATCGGCATCAGATAACGCTTCCTTGAAGGTCCTTGAATCACATCCATGGTTAGGCTTATCATGGCCCTCTTCAAGAAGCAGACCATACCTCATAGGTGGTCTCGAGACTCTCTCGGATCTTCTAAGAGCTTGTATCTCCTCTCTTGGGTCTTCGGGTATGGGTTCTACAATTGTGGGTGTCTCTCGAACCTCTTCGAGTTCTATTATCTCCCCTTTTCTATCCAATAGAAATTCCTTTTCCAAAAAGGTCGCATTCCTAGAAAAAAACACTTTTGTTTCTTGGGGATGACAGAAATAGTATGCAACTGAATTCCTTGGATAACCCACAAAGTAACATAAAATGGATCGACTATCCAATTTATCTCCCACTACCTACTTCACATAAGCAGGGCATCCTCATATTCTAAGATAAGAATATTTGGGAGGCTTACCCATCCATATCTCATATTGTGTCTTGTCAACTGCCTTTGAATGGACATTGTTCAACAACAGTGCCGTTGTCTCAAGCGCATATCCCCAAAAGGATGGCAGCAACTCCGTGAACCCAATCATAGACCAAACCATGTCTATCAAAGTCTGGTTATGACACTCTGAAACACCATTCAACTGCTGTGTAGCGGGCGGAGTCCGTTGCGAGAGAATCCCATTCTCCCTAAGATACTCTTGGAACTCGGCACTCAAGTACTCACCACCTTGATCCGATCGAAGTGTCTTGATGCTTCGTCCCAACTGTTTCTCTACTTAACTTCTGAGTTCTTTGAACTATTCAAAGGCTTCAGACTTGTATTTCATCAAATACACATACCCATACTTCGAAAAGTCATCGGTGGAGTAGGCATGTTCATGCTTAGTGGTGATGCTAAGCGAACCGCACACATCGGTATGGATCAAATCCAATAACCCTTTGGCTCGCTCCACATGGCCCTTAAAGGAGATTTTGGTCATCTTTCCTTTTAGACAGGATTCACAAGTCGTGAGAGCATTAATATCAGACATATCAAACATGCACACTCCCACTAGCTTGTTCATCCTTCCTAGGGAAATATGTCCCAATCGAGCATGCCACAATTGTGTTGAATTTAGAGTATCTTGTTTTCGCTTGTTTGTTGTTGTTATTGCTTGGACATTTTTTAGTGGAATTTCTTTCAATTTTAAGGTGTAGAGATCATTTTCAAGTTCTCCAGTACCAACTTAACATTCATTCTTGTAAATGTTGCAAACACCTTTGCTAAATAAACAAGAAAATCCATCTTTATCAAACATTGAAATGGAAATAATGTTTTTCACTAAATCTGGTACAAACAAAACATCTCTCAAAATTAACTTAAAATCATTGTTCAAAAGCAAGTAAACATCTCCTATGGCCTTGGCAGCAACTCTTGCTCCATTGCCCATCCTCAAGAAGGTTCTCACCTTCCCTAAGCTTTCTACTTCTTCCCATAACCTGCAAATCATTGCAGAGATGTGAGCCACAGCCGGTATCCAATACCCAAGAAGTAGAGTTAATTGAAATGTTTACTTCAATATAGAACATACCATTTCCAGAACTCTTCTGGGCAAGATATTCCCTGCAGTTACGCCTCCAATGTCTAGGTTTCTTGCAGTGATGACAGATGTCAACAGTCTTGTCAGCCTTAACTGGTGTGGCTGCCACAGCGGGAATCAGAGATGGCCTCTTCAAGGGCACATTCTTCTGGGGACGTTGGAAAGAACGCTTCTTTCCCTTCCCACGTGGATCAATCTTCATGCCAGATCAAGAACCCACATAAAGAACCGGCTTCTCTTTCTTGATGGTGGACTCAAAGGTAACAAGCATGTTTACCAACTCCTCAAGGGTCGGCTCCATTTTGTTCATATTGAAATTCACCACAAAAGGATCGAACGAGCTAGGCAGTGACAAGAGCAACACGTCGGTGGTCAACTCCGAAGGCAGCATCAGATCCATGCCAACGAGCTTGTCCACGAGCCCAATCAACTTCACGCCATGCTTATAGACCGAGGCCCCATCTCGCATGGGTAAAGTGATCAGCTCCTTGATGGTAGCATGCCTAAGAGTTCGAGTCTGCTCACCAAAGAGCTTCTTGAGATGCAAATAAATGTCAGCAGCATTCTTTGCATCCTCAAAATACCTCTGCAGCTCATCATTCATAAAAGCCTGCATATAACACATGGTTTTCAAGTCATGGTCACACAAATCCTTGTAAGTCTGCAATTCCTCAGGAGTGCAGCTAGTCGGAGCCTCAACAGGGGCAACTCAGTCAGTGTATATGCAATCCTTTCCGAATTCAAGACGATTTTCAGATTTCTTAGCCAAGTGAGGTAATTAGGTCTGGTTAATATGTGTTTTTCGAGTAGCTGATTACGGATTGCGAATCGAAGACATTGTCAAATTTGTACTGATAAGTAAAACAAATAAATGTTAATGACTATTTTAAAATATTTAGTAAGATATAAAGTATGGACTTTTACTTTATAAATTTTCGCTCCCACTGTTTTGACATTTTCACTACCCTCTAGTGAAAACGGGAAACTCCTTTCCTCAGTAGGTACGCAAGGTCCAATTAGCAAATTATGATTCCGAATAATATCAGCCAATCACAATTCCTAAAAGGTAGTTTCCAATTGCATCTCCATGCAACCTTCTACGTAAAATTTTGTCTCACGTTTGATTAGGACCCAGTAATATGACTTCATTCATCTTTACATGTCAGGTCTTACCCATCGATGTTGAACCTTAATGGATGGTCGCCATGAGTTCTCTCAATAATATGAGCCGAAATCATGGGAGTTCCACGTAGTTCACATCACCATGTCAATGGATGTCACAGCTTTCCGGCGCCAGAGCCCCCCAATAATATGAGCCGATCCCAGAACACGGGTAGCGTTCATCATGCACTCATTTCGATGGAAGACATGGAAATTATAAACAACTTTATAATTCTCTTTTTCGGGCTTGATATTAATTTTGAATCTTATTCAAAATGAGGGTTTTTAATTTTGAAAGGTCTCATCATTAATTTTATTTAAAAAACTCGCCATGTTTGATCGTATGTTTTCCGGATTCATACAACTTTGTTATTATCATAATATTAACGCACATACTCATTATTTATAACATATCATGCATATATTATAAACAGTAAACAAAACAAGGATGATCAATCGCCCCAAAACTAATGGCCTGTGTGAGCTAAACACGGGCCTAGGTCCAATCCTAGGGAAATGCATGGGATGCAAATGCAACTATTACATTAGCATCCAATATTTACATGTCTACGATCTTCATAATCATCAAGGACACCATCTTCCAATCTTGATCTTCCACTATACTAATATTTACAAATAAATATCCATGGCAAAAAGGTATACATCTCATGAGGTAGGAACGGGTCATAAACCAAGCCCACTGGAAATTTTATAATTATTACAATCATTCAACACAAAATATCCTAGCATACACCTAGCAAATTGGGCTTCGGATTTTGATCATCCTTCATGCATAATATCACATATCATACACCATCAATTAATTATTGTGATAATTAATTGATCCAATATTATATATCCTGAACCAATCACTAACAGCCACGATTATAAATTAAATTAACAAAGTATACAAACACATTTGTCTAATTTCTAATTAATTTATTTATAACCGAATTTCTTGTAAATCACCATTTACTATAAATAATTAAAGTCCAACTTCAATTATTTATTTCATAAGAAAATATTTGCAACTTTTGTAAATTTAAACTTAAGGACCAAAAAAATCATTTTTCGCCAAAAACATTTTGGCCCATATAAATTTCACAAATATGTTAGCCATTTAATGGCCCAACAACGTCAAGGCCCATGACACTTTGATAATCCAAAACACTTTTGGAAACCCTAGTCGTCATCGCCGTCGCCGGAGCTCTGTCGCCGGATTCCGACCAACAAAAAAAAATTAAAAGAGGGGTTCGGGCAACCCGAGCTGCCCGAAAAACCCCTTTTCTAGGCCTTTATTTTTGTTGAAAAAATTCAACTCATGCGGTTAGAAATTGCCATCAATATAATATTATGTATATGCTACACAAAATAGTATCCTTAGCTCATGATACCACTTGAAAGAGGATCGACTAAGGTGTTCGAATGCGCAACGGAAGTTCAAAAATTATTTTTCAAGAAGAAAAATCGAGCACCTTTACTAAGATGTGTAGCAAATACAAAACACAATATGTCATACATAGGGTGTTAAGAAAAATATACCAATCAATCTCTTGAGATTGATGTTTGGCTCCAACTTAGTTGATAAACAACTAAGCTCTTCAAGGATGACAATCTACAAGCCTCCCTTTGAACAGACTTTGTTCAAAATTAAGCCTACCACCAACTAGGTAGATCTCCTCTTATTTTGCACTAGAAGAATAAAAGGATTTTTCTTTTGAGAAGAGAGTGTTTTCCTCAACAATTGAAGTAGACAAAATTGAAGGGAATGTGCAAGCAATATTTCGGCCAAGTGCTTCAAGCAAGGGAGGAGAATAAATTTTCTTGGTGTTGTAAAAAGTTAGTCACTTTTTGCATGCCAAGCAATTTTTAATGAAAAAGTATTCCCCAACTTTGCACCTCCCAAGCTTTCAATTTGAATGGGGTTGTTACAATTACAAGGCCTATGAACTTTTATTTAAATGTCCCAAACACATTTGAGACCATTTAAATTTTACTTGAATTTACTCAAGCCCACTAGTATAAATAATTATTTCAATTAGGCTTTATAAGACCCAATGTGATTTAATTAATTCAACACTTGAATTAATTTAATTATTTGGACTCTACTAGGCTAACTATTATTTAATTAATTCAATACTTGAATTAATTTAATTTAGTCCGTAATAATGTTTATGAAAATCAAAATTTTAAAATACATTATTTATTTGGCAAACTTTTAATTTAGGAACACATTCATAAATTAAAACTTACATTTCCCTCATAGAATTCATACTTCTATTTTTGCTTACGCTTATAAACTCATTTATAAGCCGTTCAACACATTGAACTATTTTAGTTCTCAACGGGATCTAGAAAGCTAGTACTTGTGAGGCCCTCAATGGTTCATTGATACAACTAGCCGTGGGTTCACATCTCCATGTGATTCGGACTAAACATGTCCTTAAACGAGCATACCCCAATTGCTCCGTTCTTAATTATCAACTCCTTGATAATAAGAACGTTAGAACTCAAGTCTGATAGTACCCAACCAATAATGTTAAACGCATAACAGCATCGCTTACATGATTCCCTAGGTATCAAATGATAGTGCCTGCAAGAACCATTCAATTATGGTTAGCGTACAGTACGGTCCCTTCAACTCATATATCCCGACCGATTCGACAACCATCGGTATATCGAGAGTTGTCAATGAATCGATACTATGTGTCATGTCGTAGTTGCATCGATGGTGTAATATAAGAAACCCCTTTCTTAATTACCACCATACTCTGATCAGAGATTTAAAACTACGTACACATGAGATCACATAGGATATCCATACCCGAAGGTAAGCTGTTAATCCCCGACTACAATGCATCGACTCCTATATGTTTCGACAAAACACACAACTTTGCCACCTGATGACCCCATGAGAGTCGGTAAACAAGTCAAAGTGTAATTCTAGCACATAGAGTCTCAATGTTGTCCTGGGTCATAAGGACTAATGGTGTACAACCATAAACTAGGACTTTTCCACTCGATAAGTGAGAACCACTTGGAAAGTCCTTTATGGAGGGTTGTTCAGTGCACTCTACAAGGAGCACCTATCTGCATGCTTGGACATCACAATGTCCCCTACCAATGAAACATGGTACTCACATCGCAGATACTAGTCTCAAACTCGAGCGGCCTATATCCTTCTTAGCGGCGGCTGAATCGACTAGGAACTGTTTAGAATATACAGTATTGCAAATATGAGTTTCATGATACTCATCATATGAGCATCTCATATTCTTTCTACTATTTGTATATTCAAGGACTTTATCCTATGCAACTAGCATGGGTATACAGATAAAGAAGTGTCAAAATAGTAATTTCAAATATTATTGAAATAAAGACTGTTTATACATAGAGTTTCATTGTGAATACTCGGTCAACACTTGGCTCGACTTGCACCTACTCTAACACTCCCACCTCATCCCAATAAACTTGCGACCTACACTCCCTCCCATAGAGTGCCTCGTATGGAGCCATACCGATCGATGCCTTATAGCTGTTGTTGTATGTGAACTCCACGGAGAGGAATATTTGGCTCCCAGCTGCCCTGAAAATCTATCATGCAAGCTCGGAGTAGGTCTTCCAGAATCTGAATCACCCTCTCTGACTGTCCGTCTGTCTGATGATGAAAAGGAGTATTGAACAACAACTTATTACCTAGCGCATGATGGAGACTCTTCCAGAATGCAAACGTGAACCTTGGATCCCTGTATGACACGATGGACACTGGAATCCCATGTAGTCTGACTATCTCTCTGATGTACAGCTCTACGTACTGAGTCATGGTGAATTTTTTCCTGATAATGAGTTGATTTAGCGAGCCGATCAACAATCACCCAGATGGCATTAAATCCTCCAATACTCGTCGGAAGCCCTGTCACAAAATCCATGGTGATATTCTCCCATTTCCTCTCGGGAATAAGGAGTGGTTTTAGCTTCCCTGCATGTTTATGATGCTCTGCCTTGACCTGCTGACAAGTCAAACACTCGAAGACGAGTCTCAAAATATCTTGCTTCATGCCCGACCACCAATACAAATTCTGTAGATCCTTATACATCTTCATACTCCCTAGATGGATGGAGTACGGGGTGCTGTGCGCCTCTCTCAAGCTATTTGATCTAAGAGAATCACTGTCAGGAATCAGAGGAGGTCCATATATCTAAGTATGTCGTCCACAATTGTATACAGTCTCTGGTCCTTAGCCTCGTCCCTCTGTCTCCACTTCTGTAACTTCTCGTCAGAAGTCTGCCATGCTCGTATTCTGTCTCTCAGAGTCGACTGTACTGTCAGAGTAGCAAGATTCGGGGCCTCGCCCCTGACATAAATTGCAAGCTAAAATCTCTGAATCTCAGCCTGTAGCGGTTTCTGCACTGATAAATGAGCAATCACTGCGTGCTTCCTGCTCAAAGCGTCCGCAACCACATTAGCCTTACGCGGATGGTAGCTGATGTCACAATCATAATCCTTCACCAGCACAAGCCACCTCCTCTGTTGCATATTCAGCTCTTCATGTGTGAAGAAGTACCTCAGGCTCTTATGGTCAGTAAAAATTCTGCACTTCTCCCCATACAGATAGTGTCTCCAGATCTTCAGGGCAAATACCACTGCTACTAGATCGAGGTCATGAGTAGGATAATTCTTCTCATGGAACTTCATCTGTCTAGATGCGTAGGCTATCACTTTGTCCTGCTGCATCAGAACCATGCCCAAACCGAGCTTTGATGCATCTGAAAAACCACAAACTCTCCCTGTCCTGAATGGTATAGCTAGTACTGGTGCAGTGGTCAACGCTAGCTTCAGTCTGTCAAAGTGTAACGTACCGTACTTTTAAACAATTTTAAAAATTGCGGAAAAATAAAATTTTTCTTAAATACAAAATAAACCTTCAAATTGCAATCATCCATGAATTGTTCATCCTTAATATTTGCAAAAAGAAGATCACAATTAAAGATTGATAAAGAAATATTCATGTTTAAACATCGTAAACCATAACGTGAAATCAGAGTATTAAAAATTGTCATGCATAAAATCTTACAATATTGGCGGTCCTCGGGTTTAGCCTCCTGCGCAGTCCAAGTCGGCTAATTGGTCCCCACCCCTCGTCTCCTCAACATCTTCCTCACCTGCATCGATCAAGTCTAGTGAGTTTAAAGACTCAACATGTATAAACTGGAAATAACAAGTCATACGTAATAAAACCACATGCATCTTTAAAATAGACCGTACATATTTGAAACTTGAACGTAGTAGCATATACATATTTGAAACTTGAACATAGTAGCATACACATAGACGTGCCATCATCATAAGAATTTTCTTAAACATACTTGCATCATACATACTTGAGCATACATAACATCATTTTGCGTAGAGATATGTTTCAAAGCAAGTGACCCAAACATAATTTCGCCTTATCAGACTAAACCACGGTACTGGGCTAGCAGGGATGTCCACTACCTCATACATAAGATCCCCGGTCATACTTTACCGGGTAGATTGGTCTCTGGTCATACTTTACCGCTTTCCAATCCTGATCAATACTTTACAGAGGTAAAGAGGTCCTCGGCCACATTCACCGACTTCCAAACCCGTTCATAATTTGGTCACGAGACATTTAGCATACCTCAAAAACTTAAAAGTATTTTCTTTTGCACGTCGAACATACTTACTTGGTGTTGAGTGATTCATTAGATCTCGTTTGGGGCCACTGCTGCACATACTAACATGAGTTCGAATACATGTCTTGCACAACTTAGACGTATAGTAATGCTCACACCCAAAAATGACAAAACGTTCTTAATTTCTCGGGACTTGACCTCGTTTAATCATCATACTAAATCATAACATCAAACCCCAAAACAATCCCTAAATTTTTTTTTAAAGGGGTACACAAACATTGTGTAAGGGTCCGGGTACATCGTGGAAATTCGTATTTTGAAGGAAAAAGGGAACGGATTCGGCTTCGGGTCCGTGTAGGTGCTGGAATCGTGAACAAACGAAATTCTCTACACTTTTGACTTAATCCTACCTCAAGACCCATTCCTAGGATGCTCAGGCAGTGATTCAACTCGAACAAACACCTCAAAATACCTACGCATCATAAACAACGCAACCCAATCCGTGAACACGACATTTGACACCCAAATTCATCCTACGACCTCTAATGCATACAAGTGCCTATCGATGCGAACCGACAAACCAAAAACCATTCAAACATCATACTCAACATACTTAAACACATCAGTGAACACCCGTTGATCCCCAACAAAGCCTGCAACCATAAAACTTCAAGAACACGTCAAGAACGTATTTTTCAGAAAAACGCAGTTTGAGCAGTCCCACGAAAATGATCATAACTCATTGATTTTTATCCAAATATTTCGAATTTACTATCAAATTGAAGGTATCGAAAGGTTTTACATTTTATATGTTGAAAGTTTTTCTAGAAAATCGACCTAAAAGTCGCAGTATTTAAAATGACAGCAAATTTCGAGTTTTCAGATCTAAATTCGTTTCAAAATCGTTCCAACAAATTTTTGCTCCAACTTTGTACAAAATACATAATTTTTACACATAATAAACATAACAACATATACTATGACGAGATCGATGCATAAACAAAATAATATACATGTCTTTTGATATTTAACGTTACCGAAAGGATGACACTGAAGCGGGAAAGATGCTAGGGTTGATCCGGGACGAACGTGGCACGATTTTCTTGAAGAAAACGAATGATAATTGCTGGAAAAATTTCAGAGGAGAGGGGCGGCTACTACTAGAGACAAGAACCCTGGCTTTTCTTTTAAAAAAATAAATGAATTGTATAAGTGTGTGTTGTGTGATTTATGTGAGTGAGTGTGTGAGAAAGTGTGTATGCGTGAGTTTAGTGTGATTAGAGAGGATAAAATTGCTTAATTACCTATTTAAAATGCTAATAAAAATGTTAACCCACTAATTACTTTCACAAGGTTTTTCCATACTTAAAAATAACACACACAATTGATAAGCTTTTAGAAATTTTGAACTTTAAAATCACCTAATAACAAATAGGTTTTAAAAATGCTAACAACTTAATAAATCATTTAAAATGCCCCAATATTCACTTAAAATAAAATACCACATTTTAAAATTGGCAAAATCATCGGCAGTCTCTTTTCCTCGATCCCCCATCGAATAATCATCTGAAACATGAAATTCCAGAAACATTTTAACGGGCATAACATAAACATAAATAATTTAAAATAATGCAATTAAATAAATCGTGCATCACTAAAAATCATTTTAAATTTAAATATTTAATTTAACAATTTAAATAATGCATGGGTTTTACGTGTACTGAATTTGGGCTCTACAGTTCCTCCCCCACTTATTTAAATTTCGTCCTCGAAATTAAATTCACCAAACAGCTCCATGTAACGATTTCTCATATCTGCCTTAGTCTCCCAAGTGGCCTCCTCCACTGATTGGTTCACCCAGCAGACTTTGACCAGTTTGGTTACTTTGTTCCGAAGTCTCTGTTCCTGTCGGTCTAGGATTTGGACAGGTCTTTCCTCTTACGACAGATCTGGAGCAAGCTGCAACGGCTCATAGCTTAAAACATACGAAGGATTCGCTATGTACTTCCTCAACATCGAGACATGGAACACATTGTGTACACCGGCCAGATTCGGTGGTAAGGCTACACGATAAGCTAGTGTCTCGTCCCAGCTCTGTCAAGAATCTCGAACGGTCCAATAAATCTCGGACTAAGCTTGCCTCTCTTCCCAAATCTCGTAACACCCTTCATGGGTGCTATCTTCACGAAAACGTGATCTCCTACAGCAAACTTGAGATCCCTCCTCCTCTTGTCAACATAACTCTTTTGACGTCTATAGGCGGTCTTCATCCTGCTTCAGATCTTGACCAGCACATCTGCAGTCTACTGAACAATCTCTGGACCAAGTTATGATCTCTCACCGACTTCATCCCAATGAATCGGAGATCTACACTTCCTCCCATACAATGCCTCATGAGCCATACCAATAGATAATTTGAAGTTGTTGTTGTAGGTAAACTCCAGTAGAGGTAGCTTCGATTCCCAATTTCCATGGAAATCAATCACACAATCTCTCAACAACTCCAAATTCCGGATCACTCGCTCAGACTGGCCTTCTGTCTGAGGGTAAAAACCCTGTACTGAATAGCAACTTCATCCCCATGGCTGCATGTAAAGTCTTCCAAAAGGACGATGTGAATCTCGGGTCCCTATCGGACACAATAGAACTGGGATTCCATGCAATCGAACTATCTCCCTGATATAGAGCTCCGCATATTGCGTCATGGAGAAAGTCATCTTCACTGGAAAGAAGTGTTCCGACTTAGTAAGTCGATCCAGTATAACCCAAATGGCATTTGATCCTCTGACTGACCTCGGCAAACCAACAACGAAGTCCATGGTGATATTCTCCCACTTCCACTCGGGGATAGAGAGTGGCTTAAGCATCACTGCTGACCTCTGATGCTGTTCCTTACCCTACAAACAAGTAAGACATTCAGGCACAAATCGACGGATGTCTCTCTTCATACCTGGCCACCAATACAGAATCTGCAAATCCTTGTACACCTTGGTACCTCCTGGATGAATTGAATCCGGAGATGCATGTGCCTTTGTCAGAATATCCTCTCCGATCGAATCAACACTAGGCACCCACATTCTCCCTTTGTATTTTACAATACCATCAGACACTGTGTAGAGTATACTGCCCTTGGCTTCATCTTTCAATCTCCATTTCTGCAACTGCTCATTTGAAGACTGATCTCTACAGATTCGGTCTAGCAACGAAGACTGTACTGTCAAATTAGACAGCTCAGAAGCTCTTCCCTTATGCTAAACCTCTAACCCAAATATCTGAATTTCTGACTGAAGACATCTCTGCACTGACAACTGTGCTACGACTGCAACTTTTCTGCTCAAGGCGTCTGCCACAATGTTAGCTTTTCCAGGATGATAGCTAATCTCACAATCGTAGTCTTTTATCAACTCCAACCACCGTCTTTGTCTTATATTCAGTTCTTTCTGTGTGAAGAAATACTTTAGACCCTTGTGATCAGTAAATGTCTGGTATTTCTCGCCGTACAAGTAATGTCTCCATATCTTCAACGCAAAAACAACAGCAGCTAACTCAAGATCATGAGTTGGGTAGTTCTTCTCATGCACCTTCAACTGTCTGGAGGCATAAGCTATAACCCGACCATGCTTCATCAACACTGCGCCTAACCCGAGCTTAGAAGCATCGGTGTACAACATAAAATTGCCTTGACCTGCTGCATGGCTAACACTAGCGCTAAAATAATAGCTTGATTCAAAGTTTCAAAGCTCTTCTGACACTCGCCACTCCCAAATGAATTTAGCATTCTTCTTAGTAAATGTAGTGAGTGGCACTGCTATCAAAGAAAATCCCTGAATAAATTTCCTGTAGTAGCCTACTAGGCCTAGGAAACTGCGGATCTCAGAAGCATTCTTCGGTTCAACCCATTCCTTAACTGCTGCTACCTTAGCTGGATCCACTTCGATACCACTGCTAGATATTAAATGACCCAAAAACGCTACCTTCTCCAACCAGAATTCACAGTTACTAAATTTTGCAAACAACTCGCAACTCTGCCAGACCTGCAAAACTGTACCCAAATGTTGACGGTGCTTCTCATGGCTCTTCGAGTATATGAGAATGTCGTCAATGAACACTATGACGAACTATTCTAGGTAGGGCTGAAATACTCGGTTCATGAGGTTCATAAAATCGCTGTAGCATTTGTCAGTCCAAACGGCTTCACTAATAACTCGTAATGCCCATATCTAGTCCTGAAGGCTGTCTTAGTTTTACTTTACTATGACCTTGAATTCTGAATTTTCTCACAATTCCCAATATTATAAATGGAGGTTCAAACTTATCGTATCTTATTTTCCATATACTATACCCGTAATGTTCATCAATCTATTACATTAGCATTTATGCAGTTCAACCTAAGACATATTAGCACCAGAAGTTACTGATCAACTTCTATCCTTGGTACTACACTCAAAAGTTAAACCTTATCTTAACCCCATAATAATATTGACCTACGATCCTTGAATCGAATCTTTACCTTACGACACCAAACATACGTAACTTAGCTATTTACAAGTACATCCCAAATAAGGATTGTAGAACCCGTAAATCAGTCTACGTATAAGCCATGCATAATTCTAGATTTTTAAAATTTAATTGACTTCATTGCATGATTATTTTAAATGCATTTCTTTGAAGTTAATTATTTTATTATTTCAGTTCAGTAGTTGATTTTTTGCATTTCAGTTATTTCAGTGAGGCCGGACCGGAGTTGGAGTTTTGGAATAGAATTTAAGATTCGAGAAATATATCCAGGATTTTTTTTAGCTAGCAAGTAAGTCCATTTAAGTTAAAAAGGGAGGTTTGAGGATTTAATTTAATTATTTGAGGTGATTAAGAAATGAACTCATTTAAGTTATTTAATTAAGGGGTTAGCTCACTACATTAATTAAAGGATTAGTAAGGCTTTCAAGGATTATTAGTTGACTAGATAACCAACACTTCCCACTCATTTTATTAGTAGATATTCGGCCACCCCATAGTGCTAGGCAATGCATTTGCCAACTCATCAAACTTTGACCCATTCTTGATTAGTTTAAGATGTTAAGTTTTTTTTTTAATTATTTTGTTCCACCTTAATTAATTAATGTTAGAGCACTATCCTAACCCTTGATTGACAGGATAAAATCGGCCACTATACTCTAGAATCACCCAAGGGATCGTTTGATAGCAATTCAAATTCAAAATTCAAATGCATGAAGACTTGGTCTTGATACGATCCTTATATCTTGCACCATCCTCCTCACCCCTCATAACCACTCCATCACACTCCCTCCCCACAGAAATCAGACCCCTTTTCAGTATAAAAAACGTGAGTAATAGCTAGGGAGAAAGGGAGAAAAAAATCGAGCAATCAAGGTAGAGAAGCTAGCCACTCCGTCTCCTCCGCGTCGCGTCGTCGTTGTTTCTTTTCGTTTCTATTTCAAACGAATCCAAGGCATGTATATACTTTTTCTAAACCTCAAACAAGTCATATTAGCAAGTATTTTTCAGTACATGATCAGATTTTATCATTTCAAATACCGAAATTTGCAGCAAAACAAGAAAGAAAATTCTGCACAGATTTTATCGACTTCCATGCTTCACGATCGGTATGTTTTGTTTCGATTTCAGGGATGGATCGTTCCAGGGGCTCAAAGCTGATTATGGACATGTACTAGGACATGTTAGGGCCGTGTTAGAACGTTTGTTTCAGTCCCATGCTTGCTGGAAAAACCGAATTGACAGCAAGTCCCATAGGTGCAGAAAATGGTGTTCGAAATTTCAGTTTCTTGTCTTGAGGGTTTGATCTGATCTTGGCTGCCCCAAGGGTTCTTAGCCATGGTTGGATCACTCCCCTAGCATGTCTAAGACGTGACTAAGTCGCCCTTTTGGTGGCTTGGTCCATGGATCATCGGTTTTTATACAAAACGTTAGAACAGCCCCCTTTCCCCCTTCGGCTTTCTCATTGTACAGCACATGCATTTTGAATTGTGTGGTTGATGTGGATCTTGGTTGGCCTATGGCCCTTAGCCATGGTTCATATCATGCCCCTAGATGTCTAGATCGTGCCATGGTCAATCAAATGGCCACTGGAACGACACGAGACATCCATCGAAGTAACACACTACACACGCATACAAAAGCATTCTCGGTTGGAGTTTCGGTTTTGTTTCTGGTATGGTTCGAATTGTGGCTGGCCAAAAGCCCTTAGCCATGGTGCAAATCATTCCTTAGGACGTTGGTAAGGGTCTCTGGTCGGTGGTTCACGTCCCAATGGCCGATAGACTCGAAACCAACACAAGACGAACAAGTGCACAGCTGCTGTATTTTTGACAGTAAGTATGCTGCTGTTCAGAGGCGTCGTTTGAGTTCTTGGTTGGCTTTTAGCCCATGGCCTTGGACTGGACAGTGCCTCATTGAGTTAGGAAGGTCATGTTTTCGACCGTTTGTGATTCGGTTCATTTTTGAGGTCGTACGAGAATTTACGGTGCGATGTGCCAAATTGACTCTCGAAAGAGCGTTTCATGTTTTCGCCTCCATTTCACCTAGATTTCGACCCTAATCATTTTAGGTGCATCATTTCAGTATTTTAACCGTATTTTAATCATGACTATACGTCGGTTCAGTGTCGGTTCAGGTTGGTTCGGAGTCATAATTAAATACGAAGTCATTAGGCGTCATAGTCGCATCTTTTGAACTTAATTGCATAATTTGGGCAAGTATAGGCATTTTCATATTTTTCATGACACAGTTAGGTTGCAGCGAGCATGGGGACGATCCAATCCAATCCAGTTGGTAAAATATAGTGGAATTTTCATTATGCCAGTTAATTATTTTACGTGCATTAAACATAAAATGATTATTTTTGAGATTTATGCGATATGGCTTGTGGTTCATTAACTATGTGGGAGTATTATTTTATAAGGTCGCCAGTGACCGCTCAGTTCAGTTTGGTACCACCCGGTCGCCAGTGACCGGCCAGCTCAGTTCAGTTTCAGACTCCCCGGTAGCCAGTTACCGATCAGTTCAGCTTAGTGCAGTGGCCACAGGCGTAAAACATAATCTCAACAGAAAACTTTACCAGTTATTTCAGTACAGGGCTCCAAGAAGCAAATATTTTTACTGTGATTTTCAGTTCAGTTATGCACGTATTATAATTGCTCAGTACAGATTATTTTCAGCATGCCTCATGACATGATATTTTATCCCATGCATATTTTACTTCATATTTTAATCGTTACCTGCGATATATGCATGCTGAGTCTTTAGGCTCACTAGACTTGATTGTTGTAGGTACTGATGAGGCTAGGGTCGAGGGCGGGGACCAGTGAGCCAGCTTGGGTCGGCAGTAGTGGCACCCGAGGACCTCAGTGCAGCAGTTGTTATTTTATTCCGCAAACAATTTTTATCAGTCGTGGATAATTTTAAATTGAAATTGTTGGCAAACTTTATTTTCTTCCGCTGCTTCATTTTTAAACATTGAACGTGATTTAACAGTTGATTTTATGAATGAGGCTATTTAAGTTCTTTTAAAAAGAAAATTTTTAATTTTCCGCAAATTTTCAAGCAATGAGTTTTAGAGGGCCTTTACAATTGGTATCAGAGCGGTGGTTCTGTATAGGGTTACACTACTACTGACCGCGAGAAGCTCACGAAGCCACGTCTTCGGTCTGTAAGTTTTACATTTCAGCATTTTATTTGAAGCATGAATTATTTTGACGGCATGCTTCCATGAACTAATTTCGACCAGATTTTCAGTATTTCAGTGTTCATTTAAAATAAATTATGGAATTATGCATGTTGGGTACGTTTGGAATTGGACATGCCTAAGAATTCGAATATTGGGCTTTAGGAGGGGTTGAAAATTATTTGACTATATTAAATTTTGGATTAGTAGTACTGATGTTCTACTTATGGGCCATAAGTTAAATTTAAAAATTATGAATACTTTTGAGACTTGTAGAATTTCTAAAAAAATTATTAATGGTTCTTGGTTGCTAGTCGAGTAAATTTTTGAGGATTTCATTAAGCAATAGCGATTCGAAGACTACGACAATCTTTTGGATTATAAATGTACAATTTGAGGATTTTAAGTATTTATAGAAATGTAAGACGTGTTATGGAATTAATTTTGGGTTTAATAAACTTAAGGCTATTGAACTTTATGATGCGGGAAATCTGATTGGGAATACTGAGGACTCATGGGTAATTGTGTAATTTTCGAGATTTAGAAATAAAAAAAAATATTGATGATATTCGAGGAAAGTGAGAATTAATTTTACAATTTTAAGAAATTTGAGAACTTATTTAGTAGTAAGTGAGAATTGAATGGTTTAAATGGTAGGAATTTTCGGTTATTTAGGCTCGAAGGAAATATATAATATTTAGAGATTTGGATTATAATGTTTCTTAGGCGTAAAAATTTAAGCATTAGTGAAATAACGTTGTGACAAATTAAGAATTTATCGTGATGATGATTTAAGGTAAAATTGATCAGTTAGTTAAGTTATAAGTATAGACATTGAGATAACGAATTGTTGGGAACTTAAGTTAGAGGTGTCGTAAGTTTTAATCATGATCTTAACAGTTAGGACTATACTTTTGTTGGAATTTGATCTTTCTAGGAAGTTGGGTATGATTGATGGTTAGGTTACTCGATAGATGCAAGTAAGAATTGAGGTAGACATCTTGTCTTGAGAAATTTTTGCAAGTCATTGAGAAACTTGAGAATAAGTGAATATGTGTGTTGGGATTATGTTATCTAATACTATTTGGTTCGCGTAAGCTTGAAGTTTAAGTTTATGAAATAGGTGTTCGTACGAAAATTTTGGGTTAGATAAAAACCAAAAGAAGCGAGTTGTGTTCATCATAGGTTATCAATGAACGAATATTAAGATTTTTATCGAGTAAGAAATCTGAAACTTTGATATGAGGATTCTAGAAGTCTATGGGGTATAAATGAGGTTGATTCATTAGAGTTATTCTAAGGCTACCATGGGATGACTTAATAAGTTTTTACGTTGATACGTAAGAATGTGACACTTGTTCCAATGAGGAGAGTCCAAGGATCTTAGGTTAATTTTGTTATAGGATTGAGATAAGGTTAACTTTTAAGTGTATTAACGAGGATAGAAGTCGGTTAGTAAATTTTGGGGGCTAAGGTTTCCTAAGTTGAACTGTCTAAATGCTAATTTAATAAGTCGATGAATATTACGAGTATAGTATAAGAAAAGTAAGGTGCGATAAGTTTAGACATCCATCTCTAGTATGAGAAACTGCGGGATAAGTCAAAATTCGGGGCTATAGTTGAATAGAACTAAGTCACCATAAGTTGTTTTAAGTTGCGATTCACAAACGAGGACTTTGGCAGACAAATTTATTTAGGATTGAGGAGACGTAAGGACAGCTTAATATTTATCTTATCAGAGTACCGCATCGGAAGCGTGGATTATTCGGATTCTATAACTAAGAGTCTAAACTTTTGTGTATCGAGGATAAGCGAATTTCGAGGACGAAATTTCTTTTAAGGGGGGAAGGATTGTAGAACCCATAAATCAGTCTACGTATAAGCCATGCATAATTCTAGATTTTTAAAATGTAATTGACTTCATTGCATGATTATTTTAAATGCATTTCTTTGAAGTTAATTATTTTATTATTTCAGTTCAGTAGTTGATTTTTAGCATTTCAGTTATTTCAGTGAGGCCGGACCGGAGTTGGAGTT
Organism: Primulina eburnea; assembly: GCF_022965805.1. Lineage (NCBI taxonomy): Eukaryota > Viridiplantae > Streptophyta > Magnoliopsida > Lamiales > Gesneriaceae > Primulina > Primulina eburnea. The sequence goes on along the minus strand of NW_027331399.1, from coordinate 56,129 downwards.
TTGAGATAGAATTTAAGATTCGAGAAATATATCCAGGATTTTTTTTAGCTAGCAAGTAAGTCCATTTAAGTTAAAAAGGGAGGTTTGAGGATTTAATTTAATTATTTGAGGTGATTAAGAAATGAACTCATTTAAGTTATTTAATTAAGGGGTTAGCTCACTAAATTAATTAAAGGATTAGTAAGGCTTTCAAGGATTATTAGTTGACTAGATAACCAACACTTCCCACTCATTTTATTAGTAGATATTCGGCCACCCCATAGTGCTAGGCAATGCATTTGCCAACTCATCAAACTTTGACCCATTCTTGATTACTTTAAGATGTTAAGTTTTTTTTTTAATTATTTTGTTCCACCTTAATTAATTAATGTTAGAGCACTATCCTAACCCTTGATTGACAGGATAAAATCGGCCACTATACTCTAGAATCACCCAAGGGATCATTTGATAGCAATTCAAATTCAAAATTCAAATGCATGAAGACTTGGTCTTGATATGATCCTTATATCTTGCACCATCCTCCTCACCCCTCATAACCACTCCAACACACTCCCTCCCCACCGAAATCAGACCCCTTTTCAGTAGAAAAAACGTGAGTAATAGCTAGGGAGAAAGGGAGAAAAAAATCGAGCAATCAAGGTAGAGAAGCTAGCCACTCCGTCTCCTCCGCGTCGCGTCGTCGTTGTTTCCTTTCGTTTCTATTTCAAACGAATCCAAGGCATGTATATACTTTTTCTAAACCTCAATCAAGTCATATTAGCAAGTATTTTTCAGTACATGATCAGATTTTATCATTTCAAAAACCGAAATTTTCAGCAAAACAAGAAAGAAAATTCTGCACAGATTTTATCAACTTCCATGCTTCACGATTGGTATGTTTTGTTTCGATTTCAGGGATGGATCGTTCCAGGGGCTCAAAGCTGATTATGGACATGTACTAGGACATGTTAGGTCCGTGTTAGAACGTTTGTTTCAGTCCCATGCTTGCTGGAAAAACCGAATTGACAGCAAGTCCCATAGGTGCAGAAAATGGTGTTCGAAATTTCAGTTTCTTGTCTTGAGGGTTTGATCTGATCTTGGCTGCCCCAAGGGCTCTTAGCCATGGTTGGATCACTCCCCTAGCATGTCTAAGACGTGACTAAGTCGCCCTTTTGGTGGCTTGGTCCATGGATCATCGGTTTTATACAAAACGTTAGAACAGCCCCCTCTCCACCTTCGGCTTTCTCATTGTACAGCACATGAATTTCGAATTGTGTGGTTCATGCGGATCTTGGTTGGCCTATGGCCCTTAGCTATGGTTCATATCATGCCCCTATATGTCTAGATCGTGCCATGGTCAATCAAATGGCCACTGGAACGACACGAGACATCCATCGAAGTAACACACTACACACGCATACAAAAGCATTCTAGGTTGGAGTTTCGGTTTTGTTTCTGGTATGGTTCGAATCGTGGCTGGCTAAAAGCCCTTAGCCATGGTGCAAATCATTCCTTAGGACGTTGGTAAGGGTCTCTGGTCGGTGGTTCACGCCCCAATGGCCGATAGACTCGAAACCAACACAAGACGAACAAGTGCGCAGCTGCTGTATTTTTGACAGCAAGTATGCTGCTGTTCAGAGGCGTCGTTTGAGTTCTTGGTTGGCTTTTAGCCCATGGCCTTGGACTGGACAGTGCCTCATTGAGTTAGGAAGGTCATGTTTTTGACCGTTTGTGATTCGGTTCATTTTTAAGGTGGTACGAGAATTTACGGTGCGATGTGCCAAATTGACTCTCGAAAGAGCGTTTCATGTTTTGGCCTCCATTTCACCTAGATTTCGACCCTAATCATTTTAGGTGCATCATTTCAGTATTTTAAGCGTATTTTAATCATGACTATACGTCATTTCAGTGTCGGTTCAGGTTTGTTCGTAGTCATGATTAAATACGAAGTCATTAGGCGTCATAGTCGCATCTTTTGAACTTAATTGCATAATTTGGGCAAGTATAGGCATTTTCATATTTTTCATAACACAGTTAGGTTGCAGCGAGCCTGGGGACGATCCAATCCAATCCAGTTGGTAAAATATAGTGGAATTTTCATTATGCCAGTTAATTATTTTACGTGCATTAAACAGAAAATGATTATTTTTGAGATTTATGCGATATGGCTTGTGGTTCATTCACTATGTGGGAGTATTATTTTATACGGTCGACTGTGACCGCTCAGTTCAGTTTGGTACCACCCGGTCGCCAGTGACCGGCCAGCTCAGTTTAGTTTCAGACTCCCCGGTAGCCAGTTACCGATCAGTTCAGCTTAGTGCAGTGGCCACATGCGTAAAACATAATCTCAACAGAAAACTTTACCAGTTATTTCAGGACAGGGCTCCAAGGAGAAAATATTTTTACTGTGATTTTCAGTTCAGTTATGCGCGTATTATAATTGCTCAGTACAGATTATTTTCAGCATGCCTCATGACATGATATTTTATCCCATGCATATTTTACTTCAGATTTTAATCGTTACCTGCGATATATGCATGTTGAGTCTTTAGGCTCACTAGACTTGATTGTTGTAGGTACTGATGAGGCTAGGGCCGAGGGCGGGGACCAGTGAGCCAGCTTGGGTCGGCAGTAGTGGCACCCGAGGACCTCAGTGCAGCAGTTGTTATTTTATTCCGCAAACAATTTTTATCAGTCGTGGATAATTTTAAATTGAAATTGTTGGCAAAATTTATTTTCTTCCGCTGCTTCATTTTTAAACATTGAACGTGATTTAACAGTTGATTTTATGAATGAGGCTATTTAAGTTCTTTTAAAAAGAAAATTTTTAATTTTCCGCAAATTTTCAAGCAATGAGTTTTAGAGGGCCTTTACAAGGATTGTTTCTAATCTTAAATTTCGAGTAACATTAATCCATAAACCCCCAAAATATACAATATTGATATTCTTCTTAGATAATAAAACTTTCCTAGCATCAAACACATGCTTAAACTATTTCCTTCCCAATTACATTATAGTTGAGGCCTAAGACATTTAAACCTTCCTCATTGGAACGAATGTCACACTTTGACGTATCCTCAATACTTAATTCATTCTAATGTATAAAGCTTAATAAGTTTCCCCTGTTAACGATGGACTAATTCTAATAAATCAACTTCACTTATAACCCAAAGAATTTAGAATCCTAATATAAAGATTTTAGATTTCTTACTCGATAAAAATCTTAATATTCGACCATTGGTAACCTATATTGAATACAACTAATTCCCTTATGTTTTTATTTCACCCAATATCCCCGTATGATCACCTATTTCATAAACTTGAAATTAAAACTTAAACTAACACCGATAAAATTTACGTCCCGGCGTATAAATCACTGAAAAAACCCCATATTTTAAAAAAATAATAACAAGCATCTCCCAAATTTTAAATAATTAAAAACAACTATTTAATAAAAATCATTTTCTATTTTTCAGCCCTCGGTCTCCGTTCCTCGATCGCAATTTGAATAACCTTTAAAAATATATTTTAATGCAATCATGTAAAAGTATAATTTAAACATACAAATATGCACCACATAATTAATTAATTTAATTAAAACAATTAATTAAAATACCAAGAGAATTTAATAATTGCATGCATGTGGTTTGCGTGGACTTTTAAATTTTCGTGGCGTTACATTATGGAACTTTACGATGATAAATTATAAAAGCTAAAAGATGTGTTGAATGCTTTGTTTAAAAGAAAATTGATTTTTATGCATGAATTTTTATAAGTGATGGATGTTATAAAAGGTTTTGGAGGCGGTGATTTGATTGTAACTAATGTGAATATGAATATGAAATTATATGATGATGATAAATGCAAGAATTGCACTTAATTTATATGGTCTATTTGAATTATGTTAGTTTCGAACATAATTACGCTTGGTATTGATTGTTTTTGTGACGTACAGGAAATAAACCACTATTGGATGATTTATTATGATTAGGGACAATTTTGATGTCGAACGGTTGATGGACTAGAGCCGCATCGCCCAGAAACTAGCGTTGCACTCCTAAGACATCACACGAAGCAACAAGGGCCGCAGCGCCACCAAGCAGGGCCCCTTGTTCGAAAGTGTTGCGCTTGGGCAGTTCCGCGGTTCCACATTGCCGAAGAACAAGTGTCTAGGCGCTACCCAAGCAGCGCCGCGGTGCTACACCCTCGAGGAACGGGCGCCTAGGCGCAGCAGCGCTCCTGAGCAGCGCCGCGGCGCTAGTGGTGTCTAGAAACACAAACCTGAGATTTCGTTTATGGCCAGTTCGAGAGAATAAAAGAATGAATAGGGTTGCAGATGAGGGGCCGTTTTTGGAGAAAAAACCCACGAGATAACACGATAGACACACGAGACAAAGGATTGGAACGCAAGACCGGATCGCAACGATGAAAAACGGCGAATCTGGGTGCAGAGACGCCATTTTTGATTTGTCATATAATCTTTCGCCCTTTTTATTTTCTTGTGTTGAGACGTATAACCTTTGAACATGTCTTGTTTTTGTTTAGATTTCGTTATTAACTAATTTTCCATTCTAGTGGATGATGTAGTATTGTGGATACGATGATTTGACATTGTTGTTTATATGATTGAATTCCGTTTTGGTTTTTTTTTATTCGACTGCAATTTACTGGCCATAAATTGTTTATTGTCTGATTGATTCTACGACTCGGGAGAGGGACTAGAATTATAGATCATTAGAGACACATCGTTGAAAGTTTAAATCATTCGGAAGGCATATAACTTTAGCAAGGCCTAGGTAAGAACATCGTTTCCATTTATCATTTAAACCTAGATTCTTATTATGAATGTTTGGATCGAAGCTTGAATGATACAATTTATTCGTCATTTGAGAAAAGGGGAAATAAAATAATTAAGTGTTCTTGGCCATTGAATAATTGGAATTCATGCATAGAAATTCAAGTGGGAATAATTATCTTGGAAACTTAGTGAAATCATTCATCTAGAAATTTTCTCGACTCGGTGATTAGATTAATATTTATTTGCGATTAATTGATTTTCAAACAAACCAAAACTTTTATTGATTTTTCTAGATAAAGTCATGACTTTTTAATTACAAGCACTAATATCTTTTTACATACACACTCCTCGTGGGAACGATACTTTACTCACATATATTAGAACTTGACAATCGTGTTCTTGCGAGCGGAAATACGCAACAAGTTTTTGGCGCTGTTGCCGGGGGGTGTCAAAATTTAAATTTATATCAGTATTGTTACCAATTAGTCCAGATTTTAATTTAGAGTTAAATTTTTTTATAATAATTATCGAATTGTTCATTTACTATGTTTGATAGTGCATGCGAAGATCACAAAGCCCTGACTTGCTTATCTTCGATCCAGAGATCGAAAAAACTGTGCGAAGAATAAGAAAGGCGAGAAGAGAGGTGATCCAAGCTATGGCCGAAAAACAGAGATAATGAAAGATATAACCATCCAGAGGCTATACCTATCATAGATCTCTTCCGACCAGTGATCAACACTCATTATTCTGGCATTGCTATGGGAACCATAAAAGGAACAATTTTGAGCTAAAGCCTTCTCTGATAAATATGGTTCATCAGAATCAGTTTGCTGGAACCGCCACTTCAAACCCTCAAGTGAACCTGAGGACCTTCCTGGAGATTACTGACATGGTAAAGATTAATAATGTTCCTGATGATATTATTAGACTGTGTTTGTTTTCGTTTTCTCTCCGGGACCAAGCAAGAAGATGGCTCCAATCACTACCGCTAGGGAGCATCGCGACATGGCAAGAGTTAGCAACGAAGTTTTTTGCTAAATATTTTCCCCCTGCGAAGTCTGTAAAGTTAAAGTTAGAGATCAGCATTATCAGGCAGACTGATTTTGAGCAGTTGTATGAGAGATGAGAAAGATAAAAGGAGTTGTTGAGAAAGTGCCTGAACCATGGTTTTGAAGACTGAGTGCAAATTGAATTATTCTACAATGATCTGAATGGGCAAACAAGAAGAACTGTGGATGCAGCTGCTGGTGGCACGATCTTTGCCAAATCTCCTGATCAAGCTTATGAATTGCTTGAGCAGATGACTATAAATAGCTATCAGCGGCCGTCTAAGAGGTCAGGAGTAAAGAGGACAGCTGGATTCTATTCTGTGAATCCTATTACATCACTCACTGCCCAAGTATCTGCATTGACCATGTAACGTCTACTAATTTAAAATGCGGAAATTAATTTTTTTTAAAAGCTCACATTTTCGAAATAAAATTTAAAAATAATCGTAAATATTTGACAGTAAAAATATTACAGTTGAAATGGCCAAACTCATCCAAAGATATACGTAAACATAAACGAGTAAAAAAATTTCTAAAATCATCAGCGTATCAAAACCAGCGTATCAAAATGTTTGTATCATCTAAAACTCATAAAATCATAAATGTGCGAAAAACATGCGGTCCTTAGGTCGTGTCACCCTACCAGGTCTGCCTACTCAAAGTTCGGCACCTCCAGTCTCCTCATCTAAATGCTCACCTGCATCAAAAACACCTATGAGTTTAAAGACTCAAGACACCTGCCGCATTAATAGGAAATACATATTCATAGCACACAACAATGAAAAATATCATAATCAACATACATTTCATAAGCATAAAAACATGAACAGAAACGTGTTGTATAAAATCGTAACGTGTCAAAGCATGTCTCTTCATTTCATCATATACGCGTAATTTTCTTTTTCAATTGAATTCAGTTAATTAGTTGTGACTTTCATATTAGCTCTATTCTGTGGATTCACCTATAAAACCATGGTAACCGGCGACGGGGACATCAGCGACAGCATTACCTGTCCACTGAGCCTTGGCCTCAGCTCATAATATCTCACGTCATAGTATACATATACATCGTCAGTCACAACCAACTCTCATCCTTCAAAAACATCATCATTTGTGGGGACCCGGGCTCTAACTCGATTCATTTTGGGATTATTTGGATCTTTACTAGAAAATGTGGGTCAAATTTTTTTCTTTTAACATTAAGTCAAATGTATATAACCAAGCATGAGGTCTATATTTATTTCATTGTAACAAACATAATACACATGTCTTGTTTCATCCATATTCTACAAACCATTAATTAAATACAGAACATGTCCAAAGTACAAACTACTAGTTCATCTGCTACGCACGTGATCACCACGCTATATCCATCTCTCATCTCTGTTGCGACCCAGATCCTGCCCTACCTGTTGTTATGCACACATACAGACACAACAAGAGCCGGAAACTCCGGTGAGAACAAATCCCAGTATAAAAACATGTATACATGCATGTCATGCTATTGAATACAAAATCATAATACATATTTCAGTAATTATGACAGATTAGTAAATACAGATAAAACAATCATGCACATAATCAATAGCAATACGTCCCATAATCTAGGAGACGTAATTTATAGTATTCTACCTCATGTCTTGACTCGACTCGTATCTAAATCTAGGAATCCCAATGTGAATAAGATGTAACAGGTCTCCCACCTACTCTCACAATCGGGGTGGCGTTACATCTTATTCCTAGACTTCGGTCCTGACTGTATCGCATATCTACAATCGGAGTGATTCTGATCCGAAGCGTCGACACCACAGAACGTCTAGTTATTTGGAGAATCTACCAAATGACTCACCTATCTTAAAAGCCTTGAATAAAATCTATAAACAAGGCACAAGCACTCAAAATATAACCAACAATATAGTATGTGATTTTGTTGGGAAACTCAAATTAAATCTCGTTTCAGTTGTGTCTTCCCAAAACCAAACGTGAATTATACCTTTCGTTGTTAAACCTTTATCGATGTAGTGGTCTCGATGTCGAAGTGAGGAACGATGAATCTGAAATGGCAATGTTCAATAGATACAAGGTTAACATTCAACTCAACCAATACATGTACGAATCAATAATCAATCTCGATACAATTTGACGGCGTAACGACGATGATCAACTCAACAACAATCGATACTGAGTCACAACTCATAATCAATCTCATAAACATTTCCACTCTGAAAATCCGCATATTCTAAATCATAATACATGCTGAAAATCGTAGTACACGCATACGACATCATTTCTTCGATCCGGTTTCAAATCTATAATCACTACAATCATATGCACACATAATCTTTATCATACCAAGCTTTCCCCAACATCTACACTTAAGAACATGCTGAAATTTAAAGATACTTACATCGTCTTGTAGCTAGTGATGAAAGGAACAAGAATCTAAGTCGGATTCAAATTCGGTTGGTTGAATTCTTCAAAATCTTATTTCTAAGATAAAATGGAGTGAAGAGCTTCTTCTGAGTTTCCTTCTTTCGGTGTACTCTGATAGCATGAAGAATGAAGATTTTGTACATTATATATGTCCAAGCCATGTGTCAACTAAGTGTGCATGCTGGATTTCTCGCGCATATGCGCGTCCTCAACTCGCGCATATGCGCGAGACATACTGTCTTGACAATGTCTATTCCAACACCTCGCGCATATGCGCGCTTCATCTCGCGCATATGCGCCAAAGATTCTGGACGTGTCGCGCATATGCGCGTATCTACTCGCGCATGTGCGCCAATGTTTCTGGAAATGTTGCGCATATGCGTGCTTTATCTCGCGCATATGCGCGAGGGGTTGCATCTGCGCGTATTTCTTCGCGCATGTGCGCTGCCGTTTGTCCTTAACTCCACTTTGTATATTTTCTCGTCTTTTCCGGTCCGATACAATGCACCATAATCATCTTAATTATCAACAAAACAAATCTGATTATGATAATCAATTTCTCGGGCCTTACATTTCTCCCCCTTTTAGATAGGAGTTCGTCGTCGAACTCGCAGGCAATCAATCGTAGTATACAAGATGCAATAAAATCAAAACTGAATAAATACTCACATCATTGGAATAGCTCGGGATATCTCTGCCTCATCTCTGACTCTGTCTCCCAAGTCGCTTCTTCAGTGCCATGACGACTCCACTGGACTTTCACTAGCGGAATAGTTTTCGTTCTGAGCTGCTTTTCTTTTCGGTCCAGAATTTGCAATGGTTGCTCAGAATAACTTAAAGTCTGATCTAGTTCGGCTTCGTCAGGCTGAATGACATGAGAAATATCTGGCATATACTTCCGTAACATCGATACATGGAAGACATCATGTATTCCAGATAGAGAAGGAGGAAGCGCAAGTCGATATGCTCGATCACCAATCTTTTCAAGAATCTCGTAAGGACCGATGTATCTAGGCGAAAGCTTCCCACGTTTACCAAATCTGACAACGCCTCTGAAAGGAGATATCTTCAGAAATACTCTGTCTCCCTGTTAGAATACTAACGGTCTTCGTCTGACATTTGCATATTTGGCTTGCCTATCATGTGCCGTCTTCATTCTTTTCTGAATTATCTTAAACTTCTCAGTCATTTCTCGAATCATATCAGGCCCTAATTCTGGTACCTCAGATATATCATCCCAGTACAACGGAGATCTGCACTTCTTGCCATACAAAGCTTCAAATGGTTCCATCTCAATGCTCGTCTGATAGCTGTTGTTGTAAGAGAACTCACAAAGTGGTAGTGAATCCTTCCAACTAGTACCAAAATCTAGTACTACAGCTCTCAGCATATCCTCTAAAGTCTGGATAGTCCGCTCTGACTGCCTGTCTGTCTGGGGGTGATATGCAGTACTCAGGTGTAGTGTCGTACCTAAAGCCTGCTGTAAAGTGTGCCAGAAATGAGAAGTGAATCGTGGATCACGATCTGATACGATCGATTTCGGCACCCCGTGCAATCTGACTACCTCTCTGACATACAATTCTGCCATCTGACCGTGTCGGTATGTCATTCTGTACGGAATAAAACAGGCTGATTTGGTCAATCTGTCAATAATGACCCAAATCGCATCACATCCCCGGGATGATCGTGGTAACTTCGTAACAAAATCCATGGAAATGTGGTCCCATTTTCATTCAGGAATAGACAGACTCTGAAGTAGACCTCCGGGCTTCTTTCTCTCGGCCTTCACCTGTTGGCAATTCAAGCATTTAGACACAAACTCTGCAATATCTGACTTCATCTATTTCCACTAGAACTGTGTCTTCAAGTCATTGTACATCTTTCTGCCACCAGGATGGATACTAAACCGGCTACAATGCGCTTCTGACAATATCTGCTGTTTCAAATCTGAAATATCTTGCACTACAAGACGGTTATTCACATACAGAACATGATCAAGTACCTGATATTCTGACTGATGTCCTGATCTGACCATCTGAATTGACTTCTGAATATTCTGATCAGTTCTTTGTGCTTCTTTGATTCTCATAATTAAATCTGGCTCAACTTGAATCGTAGCAAGTCTCAAAGGTCTACTATCTGTATTAAATACTAAACCAGACAAACAACAGTCTTCAACTAAATTCGAAACACCTATCGTCGATAAGGATAAGGCACATACCTTTCGACTCAAGGCATCCGCTGCTGCATTTGATTTCCTGGATAGTATTTGATCTCGCAATCAAAATCTTTCAACAAATCGAGCCATCTACAATGTCTCATGTTCAACTCTGATTGAGAAAATAAATACTTCAGGCTTTTGTGATCAGAGTAGATTTCAAATTTCTCGCCATAGAGGTAGTGAAGCCATATTTTCAATGCAAATACTATAGCCGCCAATTCAAGATCATGAATTGGGTAGCGAACCTCGTGTGGCTCCAACTGTCTCGAGGCATACGCGATCACATGTCCTCGCTGCATAAGAACACATCCTAATCCCCAGTGAGATGCATCACAATATACAACGAAATCACTCATACCTGAAGGTATCATCAATACTGGAGCACTGGTCAGTCGTTTCTTCAACTCCAAGAAGCTAGACTCACATACTTCAGACCACACAAAAGGCGTATTTTTCTGTGTCAACTGTGTAATCGGGTTCGCTATACTGGAGAAATCTCGGATAAATCGTCGGTAATAACCTGCTAGACCCATGAAACTGCGTATCTCTGGCACCGAAGTTGGTCTCGGCCAACTGATCACAGCTTCAAATTTACTCGGATCCACAGAAATACCATCTCCAGATATGATATGCCCCAAAAACATAACATGTCTCAGCCAAAACTCACACTTTGACAATTTAGCATATAATCTCTCATTTCTCAATATCTGTAATACAATTCTTAAGTGTTCAGCATGGTCAGTCTAATTTCTCGAGTAAACCAGAATATCATCAATGAAAACAATAACAAACTCATCTATATATCTCTTAAAGACACGGTTCATCAATCCCATAAATACCGCTGGTGCATTCGTTAAACCAAAAGGCATGACAATAAACTCATAATGTCCATACCTAGGTTCGGAATGCTGTCTTCGGTATATCAACATCTCGGACTCTCAGCTGGTGATATCCGGATCTCAAATCAATCTTTGAATAGACGGAGGATCCCTGCAACTGATCAAATAAATCATCAATGCAAGGCAATGGATATTTGTTCTTCACCGTCGCCTTGTTCAGTTGCCAGTAGTCAATGCACAATCTCATCGAACCGTCTTTCTTCCGTACAAATAGTACTGGTGCACCCCAAGGAAATACACTCGGTCTGATGTAACCCTTGGCCAATAGATCTTCAAGTTGTGCTTTTAATTCTTTCAATTCAATCGGCGCCATCCTATACGGAGTTCGATATGGGAGCTGTACCTGGTATAAGATCGATGCTGAAATCTACCTCTCGGACTGGAGGTAACCCTGGAATCTCGTCTGGGAATACATCGGCAAACTCACGTACTACTGGCAGATCTGCCAACGCTGGGCTCGATTTCAGTAGATCTACTGAATAAATAAGGAACCCCTCTGCTCCCTCCTGCAACAATCTGGTCATAGTCAAAGCAGACACTAAGGGAATCCAAGATCTGGAACCCTTACCGTAGAATTTTCACTCGTCAGCCATCTCTGGTCTGAACCTGATAATTTTCTGGAAACAATCTACAGTCGCTCTGTACTTGGTTAACATATCAATCCCAACTAATACAATTAAAATCAGCTATCCCAAGTACAATACAATCTAAATCCATCTCATGACCTTCAAACTGTAGTATACAATGTCTAACTGAAGTCACAGATATCAAGCCACTTCCCAACGGAGAAGAAATAGACACTACAGTAGCTAAGGACTCGACAGGCAAAGCATGCAACAATGCAAAGCGCTCAGACATGAATGTATGAGATGCACCTATGTCTATCAAAGCATAGGCAGGATAACCGCAAAGAAAACAGTTACCTGCGATCACATCGTCCGGTGCATCTTGGGCTTGCTCCTCTGTCAATGCAAACACCAGAGCCTGCTGTCTGGGAGGCTGGCTCACTATTTGACTACCTCTAGCTCGAGGCTGAGTCAGTGTAGAGGTTGGCTGGAAGGAATGGACAGATGAAGCTTGTCTCTCAGGCTGAGCTACTGATGCAGAAGACCCTGCACCCTGAGATCTCTGTGAACTCCTCTGTGGACAGACTTTGGCGAAATGCCCCTGTTGCCTACATATGTTACATCTGCCCATCACACCTTGACACTGCTCGGTGGCATGCCTACCTCCACAAGAACTGCAATACATACCTGTATACCCTGTACTCAGGCCAGGACCTCTCTGTCGTGACCCACTGGAGCTCGACGAACTGCTCCCCGATCTCTTGAACGGTTTACCCTTCGCTTTCAACTGATCTTTTCTTCCACTGCTACTACAACCGCTCTCAAATCGAGGAGGGGGTTGAACTGAAGGTAGTGGCGGTCTAGGAGTCGGAGCGATATAAGGAATGCTTCGTTGTCTCAATAGTCCAGCTTCCGCTCCCTTGGCTCGGTTCAGCGCATCAGTAAAGTTGTTGGGCCTACCGGTATTTACCAAAGTAAAGATGTCTGGATTCAAGCCATTTATAAACTGATCCGCAACGGTCTCTTCATTCTCGGCAACATGAGGAGCAAATCTGAGCAATGACGAAAACTTGGCAACATACTCATCGATGTTCAGTTGTCCGTGCCTCAAATTGGCGAACTCGGCACCCTTATCTTTTCGGTATGACACCGGAAAGAATCGCTGATAGAACTCAGTCTTGAACATCTTCCAAGTAATCTGTGTGCCACGGTGCTCCAATGCTCTCTTCATAGTAATCCAGCAGTTCTTGGCCACATCTTGCAGTTGGTGCCCAACTAATTTCACTCGTCGGTCATCAGTGTACTCAAGGGATTCGAATAGCATCTCGATATCCTCTAGCCAACTTTCACACTCAACTGCATTTTTTGTGCCTTTCAATGTCGGAGGTCGGAAAGACTGAAACCGTTTAAGCAAAGTCTCCATCGGTGTAGCAGTCACGTCCATCGGATCACTGGATGTACAGCTCTGTTCTAGTGGACGACCTTCTGCTGGTTGCGGTACTCGTCGGGCGGCATATCTGAATATCAAACAGATTAATACACAATCTATATAATCTGTCTCAGCCCTCCTCTGATCATATACCTCTGATCCAGAATCGGTTCTGATTCAGTCTTTGTGAATACATGTTGTAAATCAATCGGTTCTGATCATATACCTCTGATCCAGAATCGGTTTGAGTTGTGTCTTCCCAAAACAAAACATGAATTATACCTTTCGTTGTTAAACCTTTGTCGATGTAGTGGTCTCGATGTCGAAGTGAGGCACGATGAATCTGAAATGGCAATGTTCAATAGATACAAGGTTAACATTCAATTCAACCAATACATGTACGAATCAATAATCAATCTCGATACAATTTGACGGCGTAACGGCGTAGTTTCTCGATACCGATCAATTCAACAACAATCGATACTGAGTCACAACTCATAATCAATCTCCTAAACATTTCCACACTCTGAAAATCCGCATATTTTTAATCATAATACATGCTGAAAATTGTAGTACACGCATACGACATCATTTCTTCGATCCGGTTTCAAATCTATAATCACTACAATCATATGCACACATAATCTTTATCATATCAAGCTTTCCCCAAAATCTACACTTCAGAACATGCTGAAATTTAAAGATACTTACATCTTCTTGTAGCTAGTGATGAGAGAAACAAGAATCTAAAGTCGGATTCAAATTCGGTTGGTAGAATTCTTCAAAATCTTATTTCTAAGATAAAATGGATTGAAGAGCTTCTTCTGAGTTTCCTTCTTTAGGTGTACTCTGATAGCATGAAGAATGAAGATTTTGTACATTATATAGGTCCAAGCCATGTGTCAACTAAGTGTGCATGCTGGATTTCTCGCGCATCTGCGCGTCCTCAACTAGCGCATATGCGCGAGACATACTATCTCGACAATGTCTATTCCAACACCTCACGCATATGCGTGCTTGCGCACATGCCGAGTAGATACGCGCATATGCGCGACACGTCCAGAATCTTTGGCGCATATGCGCGCTTCATCTCGCGCATATGCGCCAAAGATTTTGGACGTGTCGCGCATATTCATGTATCTATTCGCGAATGTGCGCCAATGTTTCTGGAAATGTCGCGCATATGCGTGCCTTATCTCGCGCAGATGCGCGAGGGCTTCTGGACCCCTCGCGCATCTGCGCGTATTTCTTCGCGCATGTGCGCTGCCGTTTGTCCTTTACTCCACTTTGTTTATTTTCTCGTCTCTTCCGGTCCGATACAATGCACCTATAATCATCTTAATTATCAACAAAACAATTCTGATTATGATAATCAAATTCTCGGGCCTTACATCATTGATATCATTTAATAAAAACATGCATATACGTAAATTTTCTCTTAAAACCAAGCATTCACCGTATTTTCGTAATTACGTAAAAATCATAAACATAATGCATAAACATTTTAAACATAATAAAAAATTTTCAGGGCGTTTACATGACTAAAATATCATCTCGGGTGCAAAATGACCACTTTGCCCCGGGAAACCCAAAATTAACTTTTTACTCTGGACCTCAAAGTTTTGACCCGAAGCTTACCAAACTCTTTAAAATATCCCAAAACATAATTAAAAATATTTATTAGACATAAACTCGAGCTTGTTTCAAAACTTAACCGATTTGTTTTAAAACTTAGACCGGACTCCCAATTTTAACCCGAATCGAATCGAAACTTAACCAAATTTCTCCCAACTTTTTACCACAACTTATAACATCTTAAAGGTCCTAAATCCAAACCCTTAAATGTTCAAAATAAAGGACAGAAGGCTGCTGTAATTTCCAGCATGTGCTACCCGAAAGCCTTAGTCCACCAATCACGCTAGTTACCAACCCTAGGCTCTACCTGATTGAACCAACCCTAAACCAGGCCACCTAAGGCCAAGGCCAGACCCTACTGGTCCCAAATAATCGAGACTTGCAGCCCCTCACATGCCCAAACCTTTGAACAACTGTAGAACACTCCAAGCACCTAGTTGCGGCCGAGCCTACTCCTCGATCGATTGGATTAAAGACAAGATCCAGCCGTGTCCAGCCATATAGAACCATAACCTCGACCCACCAGGGTCTTGTTTGGGGCTAGGGATGGCTCTTACACAACCGGATCGGTCTCTCCCCCAAGCCCTATCAAACGAACCCCTTAGACACACACTCACCTCTCGGCCCTTCAATTTGCAGCAAACAGAAAAAACTCTAACCCCAAAACACCATCTTGTCACCATGCTCAGACCCTTAACAACCAAAATCCATAGCCCCTTGCACGACAATACAAAAAAACGTGAGTTGGAAGCAAGCAATGCAATGGTTTTTATGTCAAAACTATTCGATCATGCAAGTATGAAGTAGATCATGACGTTTCCATACAAATACATATATCACAGCATGCTAATGACGTGTATGATTATAAAATGAGAATACAAGCGTGCATTGACGAATTATACGCAAGAAGATCGAAGAACGAGCGTCGGGAAATTGCCGGGTGGATTTTTCTTTCAAGAGAAGAGTTTGGCCGAAGCTTGCTGCTATGGAGGTGCTGAAACCTAGAGAATATTGCTAAGTGGAGGGGGAGTCGGCTGGTGGGGGATTAGGTTTAGGTTTAGGTTTAGGTTTAGGGAGTATTTAGGTATTAGTAAATAGATAAAAATTATGCTAATGGGCCCTAACTTTTTTTTAAAAGATATTAAAAGAGTTTTGAGCCCAATAAGCTCAAAAATAAACTCATCAAGTCCAATCACACACCCGAAAAATATTCCATTTTGGTAAGTTTTTGAAAATATTACACGAACCCGAAAAATATTCCATTTTGGTATGTTTTTGAAAATATTCGCTTAAAAATATGCTATGGCGGGTAAATATATACAACACAGCCCATTTCTTGAAAAATACATTAAAAACATCTTATATTAATTAATAAGATTTAATCATGTAATGAAATTAATTTTCCTGATAATTCACCGGTCTTCGTTCCTCGTTCGAGCGCGAAATGAGTCTAGAAACCCTAATGCATGAACTTTTAAAATACCATGAAATAAATCCTACCATGCAATAATTATGCATAAAAATGATTAAACATATAATTTAAATAACATCCTAGATTGAATGCATTCAGGTTACGTGAATTAAATTCCTGGACATTACAACTCTCCTCCCTTAAATAAAATTCCGTCCTCAAAATTTATACTGTTGCGAATAACTCTTGGTAGCGACTCCTCATCTCGGTCTCGGTCTCAGTCTCCCAAGTAGCCTCCTCCTCGTAATGATTCAGCCACTTGACCTTGACCATATGTATCACTATGTTCCGGAGCCTCTTCTCCTGCCTGTCTAGTAACTGTGTGGGTCTCTTCTCGAAACACAGGTGCGGTGTCAGCTGAATTGGCTCATAGTTCAGCACATGCGAAGGATTCGACATGTACTTCCGCAGCATGGA
Organism: Primulina eburnea; assembly: GCF_022965805.1. NCBI lineage: Eukaryota > Viridiplantae > Streptophyta > Magnoliopsida > Lamiales > Gesneriaceae > Primulina > Primulina eburnea. Next base: position 39,229 of record NW_027331399.1, on the reverse strand, counting down.
GACGTGGAACACATTATGAACTTCCGTAAGATTCGGCGGTAATACAACTTTGTATGCAAGTGTGGCAACTCTCTCTAGGATCTCGAATGGCCCGATGAATCTAGGGCTAAGCTTGCCCTTCTTCCTGAACCTCATCACACCCTTCATCGGTGCGACCTTCACGAAGACATGATCCCGTACTACGAACTCAAGGTCTCGCCACCTCTGATCTGCATAACTCTTCTGATGGCTCTATGCAGTCTTCATCCTGTCTCGAATCCTTCCCACTAACTTTATTGTCTGCATGAAACTGTCCAAACCCAAATCTGCTCACTCTCCCTGAAAGAGGATCAATTAAGGTGTTCGAATACGCAACGAAAGTTCAAAAATTATTTTTCAAGAAGAAAAATCGAGCACCTTTACTAAGATGTGTAGCAAATACAAAACACAATATGTCATACATAGGGTGTTAAGAAAAATATACCAATCAATCTCTTGAGATTGATGTTTGGCTCAAACTTAGTTGATAAACAACTAAGCTCTTCAAGGATGACAATCTACAAGCCTCCTTGTGAACAGTCTTTGTTCAAAATTAAGCCTACCACCAACTAGGTAGATCCCCTCTTATTTTGCCCTAGAAGAATAAAAGGATTTTTCTTTTGAGAAGAGAGTGTTTTCCTCAACAATTGAAGTAGACAAAATTGAAGGGAATGTGCAAGCAATATTTCGGCCAAGTGCTTCAAGCAAGGGAAGAGAATAAATTTTCTTGGTGTTGTAAAAAGTTAGTCACTTTTTGCATGCTAAGCAATTTTTAACGTCAGAACTCAAGTCTGATAGTACCCAACCAATCATGTTAAATGCCTAGCAGCATCGCTTACATGATTCCCTAGGTATCGAATGATAGTGCCTGCAAGAACCATTCAATTATGGTTAGCGTACAGTACGGTCCATTCAAAATATATCCCGACTGATTCGACAACCATTGGTATATCGAGAGTTGTCAATCAATCGATACTATTTGTCATGTCGTAGTTGCATCGATGGTGTAATCTAAGAAACCCCTTTTTTAATTACCACCATACTCTGATCAGAGATTTCAAACTACATACACATGAGATCACATAGGATATCCATACCCGAAGGTAAGCGGGGAATCCCCGACTACAATGCATCGACTCCTATATGTTTCGACAAATCACCCAACCTTGCCACCTGATAACTCCATGAGACTCGGTAAACAAGTCAAAGTGTAATGCTAGCACCTAGAGTCTCAATGTTGTCCCGGGTCATAAGGACTAATGGTGTACAACCATAAACTAGGACGTTTCCACTCGATAAGTGAGAACCACTTTTGGAAAGTCTTTTTGGAGGGTTGTTCAGTGCACTCTACAAGGAGCACCTATCTGCATGCTCGGACATCACAATGTCCCCTACCAATGAAACATGGTACTCACATCGCAGATACTAGTCTCAAACTCGAGCGGCCTATATCCTTCTTAGCGGCGGCTGAATCGACTAGAAACTATTTAGAATATACAGTATTGCAAATATGAGTTTCATGATACTGATCATATGAGCATCTCATATTCTTTCTACTATTTGTATATTCAAGGACTTTATCTATGCAACTAGCATGGGTATACAGATAAAGTAGTGCCAAGACAATAATTTCAAATATTATTAAAATAAAGACTGTTTATACATAGAGTTTCATTGTGAACACTCGGCCAACACTTGGCTCGACGTGCACCTACTCTAACAATCTCCCACTTGCACTAGAGCCAACTACCCATATGCTCCAAATCCATCAATTCGCGATGCTTCTCGAATAATGGTCCAGGTAAAGGCTTAGTTAGCGGATCAGCAACATTATCTGCGGAGCCGACTTTGTCAATCGAGACATCTCCTCTTTCCACAATCTCTCAGAGGATGTGGTACTTTATCAATACATGTTTGGACTTCTGATGAGACCTTGGCTCCTTTGCTTGAGCAATGGCTCCCGTGTTGTCACAAAACACCGGGACAGGAGCAACTCTATTGGAAATGACGCCCAACTCTTGGACAAAATTCCTTATCCAAACAGCCTCCTTTGCTGCAGTTGATGCAACAATATATTCTGCCTCAGTGGCAGAATCCGCTGTACTGTCTTGTTTGGAACTGTTCCAAGAGACAGCAGCACCATCGAGCATGAATATGAATCCAGAGGTTGATTTCGAGTCATCGATATCGTTTTGGAAGCTAGAGTCGGTATAGCCTTCCAATTTCAGTTCTCCACCCCCATAAACCAAGAACAATTTATTTGTCCTACTCAAATACTTGAGGATGTCTTTCACAGCTTTCCAATGTGGAAGACCAGGGTTAGATTACTCACTACACTTAGTGCGAAAGCCACGTCAGGACGTGTAGATATCATCCCATACATGATGCTACCAATCGCAGATGCATAAGGAATGCTTGTCATCGCTGCTATCTCTGCATCAGTCTTGGGAGACATAGACTTGGATAGGGACACGCCATGACACATTGGTAGATGTCCTCTCTTGGAATCATCCATCGAGAACCGTTTCACGATGGTATAAATGTATGTGGACTGGGTGAGACCAAGAAATCTTCTTGATCTATCTCTATAGATCAGTATTCCCAATACAAAAGATGCTTCACCCAAGTCCTGCATCGAGAACTTACTTGCTAACCATATTTTAGTTGATTGCAACATTCCTACATCATTCCCAATGAGTAGAATGTCATCAACATAAAGCAACAGGAATGTCACAGCACTCCCACTGACCTTCTTATATACACAGGGTTCCACAGGATTCTTAGTAAAACAAAACTATTTGATTGTACTGTCGAATCTGAGGTTCCAACTCCTAGATGCCTGTTTTAGACCATAAATAGATCTCTAAAGTTTGTATACCATATTCTCACTTCCGACAGATGTAAACCCTTCCGGTTGAGACATGTAAATCTCTTCCTTAATATACCCATTAAAAAAGGCTGTCTTGACATCCATCTGCCATATCTCATAGTCATACCATGCAGCTATGGCTATCAATATCCTTATGGACTTGAACATTGCAACTGGAGAAAGGTTTCCTCAAAGTCAACTCCTTGACTTTGAGTATATCCTTTTGCCACCAATCGCGCTTTGAAGGTCAATACCTTCCCATCCGCCCCAAGTTTCCTCATGTAAATCCATTTACACCCTATGGGAACAATTCCTTCAGGTGGATCCATGAGATTCCACACTTGGTTCGAATGCATGGAATTCATCTCAGATTCCATTGCTTCGAGCCACTTGGATGAATCAGCATCAGATAACGCTTCCTTGAAGGTCCTTGGATCACATCCATGGTTAGGTTTATCATGGCCCTCTTCAAGAAGCAGACCATACCTCATAGGTGGTCTCGAGACTCTCTCGGATCTTCTAGGAGCTTGTATCTCCTCTCTTGGGTCTTCGGGTATGGGTTCTACAATTGTGGGTGTCTCTCGAACCTCTTCGAGTTCTATTATCTCCCCTTTTCTATCCAATAGAAATTCTTTTTCCAAAAAGGTCGTATTCCTAGAAAAAAACACTTTTGTTTCTTGGGGATGACAGAAATAGGATGCAACTGAATTCCTTGGATAACCCACAAAGTAACATAAAATGGATCGACTATCCAATTTATCTCCCACTACCTACTTCACATAAGCAGGGCATCCTCATATTCTAAGATAAGAATATTTGGGAGGCTTACCCATCAATATCTCATATGGTGTCTTGTCAAATGCCTTTGAATGGACATTGTTCAACAACAGTGCCGTTGTCTCAAGCGCATATCCCCAAAAGGATGACAGCAACTCCGTGAACCCAATCATAGACCAAACCATGTCTATCAAAGTCTGGTTATGACACTCCGAAACACCATTCAACTGCTGTGTAGCGGGCGGAGTCCGTTGCGAGAGAATCCCATTCTCCCTAAGATACTCTTGGAACTCGGCACTCAAGTACTCACCACCTCGATCCGATCGAAGTGTCTTGATGCTTCGTCCCAACTGTTTTTCTACTTAACTTTTGAGTTCTTTGAACTTTTCAAAGGCTTCAGACTTGTATTTCATCAAATACACATACCCATACCTCGAAAAGTCATCGGTGGAGTAGGCATGTTCATGCTTAATGGTGATGCTAAGCGAACCGCACACATCGGTATGGATCAAATCCAATAACCCTTTGGCTGGCTCCACATGGCCCTTAAAGGGGATTTTGGTCATCTTTCCTTTTAGACAGGATTCACAAGTCGTGAGAGCATTAATATCAGACATATCAAACATGCACACTCCCACTAGCTTTTTCATCCTTCCTAGGGAAATATGTCCCAATCGAGCATGCCACAATTGTGTTGAATTTAGAGTATCTTGTTTTCGCTTGTTTGTTGTTGTTATTGCTTGGACATTTTTTAGTGGAATTTCTTTCAATTTTAAGGTGTAGAGATCATTTTCAAGTTCTCCAGTACCAACTTAACATTCATTCTTGTAAATGTTGCAAACACCTTTGCTAAATAAACAAGAAAATCCATCTTCATCAAGCATATAAATGGAAATAATGTTTTTCATTAAATCTGGTACAAACAAAACATCTCTCAAAATTAACTTAAAATCAGTGTTCAAAAGCAAGTAAACATCTCCTATGGCCTTGGCAGCAACTCTTGCTCCATTGCCCATCCTCAAGAAGGTTCTCACCTTCCCTAAACTTTCTACTTCTTCCCATAACCTGCAAATCATTGCAGAGATGTGAGCCACAGCCGGTATCCAATACCCAAGAAGTAGAGTTAATTGAAATTTTTACTTCAATATAGAACATACCATTTCCAGAACTCTTCTGGGCAAGATATTCCCTGCAGTTACGCCTCCAATGTCCAGGTTTCTTGCAGTGATGACAGATGTCAACAGTCTTGTCAGCCTTAACTGGTGTGGCTGCCACAGCGGGAATCAGATATGGCCTCTTCAAGGGCACATTCTTCTGGGGACGTTGGAAAGAACGCTTCTTTCCCTTCCCACGTGGATCAATCTTCATCCCAGATGACGAACCCACATAAAGAACCGGCTTCTCTTTCTTGATGGTGGACTCAAAGGTAACAAGCATGTTTACCAACTCCTCAAGGGTCGGCTCCATTTTGTTCATATTGAAATTCACCACAAAAGGATCGAACGAGCTAGGCAGTGACAAGAGCAACACGTCGGTGGTCAACTCCGAAGGCAGCATCAGATCCATGCCAACGAGCTTGTCCACGAGCCCAATCAACTTCACGCCATGCTCATGGACCGAGGCCCCATCTCGCATGGGTAAAGTGATCAGCTCCTTGATGGTAGCATGCCTAAGAGTTCGAGTCTGCTCACCAAAGAGCTCCTTGAGATGCAAATGAATGTCAGCAGCATTCTTTGCATCCTCAAAACACCTCTGCAGCTCATCATTCATAAAAGCCTGCATATAACACATGACTTTCAAGTCATGGTCACACAAATCCTTGTAAGTCTGCAATTCCTCAGGAGTGCAGCTAGTCGGAGCCTCAATAGGGGCAGCTCAGTCAGTGTATCTGCAATCCTTTCCGAATTCAGGACGATTTTCAGATTTCTTAGCCAAGTGAGGTAATTAGGTCTGGTTAATATGTGTTTTTCGAGTATAGCAGATAACGGATTGCGAATCGAAGACATTGTCAAATTTGTACTGATAAGTAAAACAGATAAATGTTAATGACTATTTTAAAATATTTAGTAAGATATAAAGTATGGACTTTAACTTTATAAATTTTCGCTCCCACTGTTTTGACATTTTCACTACCCTCTAGTGAAAACGGGAAACTACTTTCCTCAGTAGGTACGCAAGGTCCAATTAGCGAATTATGATCCCGAATAATATCAGCCAATCACAATTCCTAAAAGGTAGTTTCCAATTGCATCTCGATGCAACGTTCTACGTAAAATTTTGTCTCACGTTTGATTAGGACCCAATAATATGACGTCATTCATCTTTACGTGTCAAGCCTTACCCATCGATGTTGAACCTTAATGGATGGTCGCCATGAGTTCTCTCAATAATATGAGCCGAAATCATGGGAGTTCCACGTAGTTCACATCACCATGTCAATGGATGTCACAGCTTTCCGGTGCCAGGGCCCCCCAATAATATGAGCCGAGCCCCGATCACGGGTAGCATTCATCATGCACTCATTTCGATGGAAGACATGGAAATTATAAACAATTTTATAATTCTCTTTTTCGGGCTTGATATTAATTTTGAATCTTATTGAAAATGAGGGTTTTTAATTTTGAAAGGTCTCATCATTAATTTTATTTAAAAAAACTCGCCATGTTTGATCGTATGTTTTCCGGATTCATACAACTTTGTTATTTTCATAATATTAACGCACATACTCATTATTTATAACATATCATGTATATATTATAAACAATAAACATAACAAGGATGATCAATCGCCCCCAAACTAATGGCATGTGTGAGCTAAACACGGGCCTAGGTCCAATCCTAGGGAAATGCATGGGATGCAAATGCAACTATTACATATGCTTCCAGGGCCTATGTCCAATCCTAGGGAAATGCATGGGATGCAAATGCAACTATTACATATGCTTCCAATATTTACATGTCTTCGATCTTCATAATCATCAAGGCCACCATCTTCCAATCTTGATCTTCCACTATACTAATATTTACAAATAAATATCCATGGCAAAAAGGTATACATCTCATGAGGTGGGAACGGGTCATAAACCAAGCCCACTGGAAATTTTATAATTATTACAATCATTCAACACAAAATATCCTAGCATACACCTAGCAAATTGGGCTTCGGATTTTGATCATCCTTCATGCATAATAGCACATATCATACACCATCAATTAATTATTGTGATAATTAATTGATCCAATATTATATATCTTGAACCAATCACTAACTGCCACGATTATAAATTAAATTAACAAAGTATACAAACACATTTGTCTACTTTCTAATTAATTTATTTATAACGGAATTTCTTGTAAATCACCATTTACTATAAATAATTAAAGTCCAACTTCAATTATTTATTTCATAAGAAAATATTTGCAACTTTTGTAAATTTAAACTTAAGGACCCAAAAAATCATTTTTCGCCAAAAACATTTTGGCCCATATAAATTTCACAAATATGTTAGCCATCTAATGGCCCAACAACGTCAAGGTCCATGACACTTTGATAATCCAAAACACTTTTGGAAACCCTAGTCGTCATCGCCGTCGCCGGAGCTCTGTCGCCGGATTCCGACCAACAAAAAAAAATTAATAGAGGGGTTCGGGCAGCCCGAGCTTCCCGAAAAACCCCTTTTCTAGGCCTTTATTTTTGTTGAAATAATTCAACTCATGCGGTTAGAAATTGCCATCAATATAATATTATGTATATGCTACACAAAATAGTATCCTTAGCTCATGATACCACTTGAAAGAGGATCGATTAAGGTGTTCGAATGCGCAACGGAAGTTCAAAAATTAATTTTCAAGAAGAAAAATCGAGCACCTTTACTAAGATGTGTAGCAAATACAAAACGCAATATGTCATACGTAGGGTGTTAAGAAAAATATACTAATCAATCTCTTGAGATTGATGTTTGGCTCCAACTTAGTTGATAAACAACTAAGCTCTTCAAGGATGACAATCTACAAGCCTCCCTGTGAACAGTCTTTGTTCAAAATTAAGCCTACCACCAACTAGGTAGATCCCCTCTTATTTTGCACTAGAAGAATAAAAGGATTTTTCTTTTGAGAAGAGAGTGTTTTCCTCAACAATTGAAGTAGACAAAATTGAAGGGAATGTGCAAGCAATATTTCGGCCAAGTGCTTCAAGCAAGGGAGGAGAATAAATTTTCTTGGTGTTGTAAAAAGTTAGTCACTTTTTGCATGCTAAGCAATTTTTAATGAAAAAGTATTCCCCAACTCTTCACTTCCCAAGCTTGCAATTTGAATGGGCTTGTAACAATTACAAGGCCTATGAACTTTTATTTAAATATCCCAAACACATTTGAGACCATTTAAATTTTACTTGAATTTACTCAAGCCCACTAGTATAAATAATTATTTCAATTGGGCTTTATAAGACCCAATGTGATTTAATTAATTCAACACTTGAACTATTTTACTTCTCAACGGGATCTAGAAAGCTAGTACTTGTGAGGCCCTCAATGGTTCATTGATACAACAAGCCGTGGGTTCACATCTCCATGTGATTCGGACTAAACATGTCCTTAAACGAGCATACCCCAATTGCTCCGTTCTTAATTATCAACTACTTGATAATAAGAACGTCAGAACTCAAGTCGGATAGTACCCAACCAATAATGTTAAACACCTAGCAGCATCGCTTACATGATTCCCTAGGTATCAAATGATAGTGCCTTTAAGAACCATTCAATTATAGTTAGCGTACAGTACGGTCCCTTAAACTCATATATCCCGACCGATTCGACAACCATTGGTATATCGAGAGTTGTCAATGAATCTATACTATGTGTCATGTCGTAGTTGCATCGATGGTGTAATCTTAGAAACCCCTTTCTTAATTACCACCATACTCTGATCAGAGATTTAAAACTACATACACATGAGATCACATAGGATATCCATACCCAAAGGTAAGCCGTTAATCCCCGACTACAATGCATCGACTCCTATATGTTTCGACAAAACACACAACTTTGCCACCTGATGACCCCATGAGAGTCGGTAAACAAGTCAAAGTGTAATTCTAGCACATAGAGTCTCAATGTTGTCCCGGGTCATAAGGACTAATGGTGTACAACCATAAACTAGGACGTTTCCACTCGATAAGTGTTGCGTGTTTTCTTGATTGCTCGCAAGCGCACGACGTCAAGTTATAGTAAAATGTAATTTTGAGTACAAGTGTCGATCCCACGAGGAATGTATTTCTAAATTTATATTAATGCTTGTAATTAAAATTGTCTCGATTTTATTTAGAATATTCAATTAACAGCTTTGTTCACCTCAATAACTAGATTGAAAATAAATTTAATTGTATTACCAAACAAAGTTGAACAACAATGGAAATAAAGATCTAGATGTCCGATTTCACGCAACTATCCACCATGTGCTATTTTGTGTAGCTATATTATAAATGTCCTTCTTATTCATTAGCCAAGAATTCTATAATTATCTACTCGATCCCTCTCCCGAGTGCTAAGTATATACTAATTATCTAACAAAGGATTGTAACGTCCCCATCAACAATCTATAATTAAATAACACAATAAGCACTAGCTTCTTTTTATGGCTTCAATAGCAATAGATGTCCTCCCGAACTATATAAATACCATTGATGTATTTTTCCCTTTCTTGTTTATAAATTCCCTTTTCCAAGTGATAATTTATAAACATAAGAATCATTCAAGATATGGCCAATAAATTGAAAGCATTAAGATTGGAAAAACACAAATGAACAATAAGAAAACTTATATAGCATAAATCATAAATCCCAACACATGGTTTCTAGTTTTGTTCCATCATTCCTCTAGAATTAAGATTTAGTTCATAATAATACAAATAACACAACAACACATAAATCTTAAACAAGACATATCAAATAAAAGTAAAAATAAAGAAAGAAGAACTTAGAACAAGAGTTTTGGAGTGTAATGAAATTTTTGTCCAAAATTGTGCAAGAACTTTCCCAAGATCTTCAATCTCTTCTTTGTAGCCTCCACTCTTTTCCTTTGCTCCTCTATGACCTAGATGATGAATAATAGAGGCCTTTTATAGTCCTAGACAAATCTTATACGCAAAACATCAAAGTCAGCAACTCCCATGCGCAGCACACCAAAGTTTCAGAATTTCCGGACTCTGTCTGTGCATGACCGCGGGTGCGGTGTAAGTAGGACCGCGTGTGCGGTCGTGCTTCGCAACAAAAAATCATTCTTCAAACATGTGAGACCGCGGGTGCGGTGGTAGGAGGTACCGCGGGTGCGGTGTTGCTTCGGCAGAAAAATCCTTTGCACCTTCTAATTCATCACTATACTACTCCAAATTCTCATTTGTAAGCTTCCAAACTACAATAACAAAAACAACAACAAATCAAATAAAACCTACTCAAGAATCACAAATTCCAAGTTAAAACAAAGTAATAAAAGTACAATAAATTGCACTTATCAAAATCCCCCAAACTTAAGATTTTGCTAGTGCCGAGCAAAACAAAACAACAAAAACAACCAAACAAATCATGAAATATTTTATAGAACTTGGCCTCAAGATAAATTTAAAATGTTTCATGCATTCACAATTCACATCAATTCAACCACTTGTTCATCCGGATAAAATCATGTGATCGGTTAATTCTCTTAACTTCTAATCTCTTCAACCATGTTTCAAATCATTTTCAATTAATTTCAAATTTTTACAAACACACATCACAAGGTCTTTTTCGGTAAAAATTGGGTTCAAAGCAATATTCATTCAAGAAAGGGATACGCAATAAATATTTGATGCAATGAGGTGTGTGTAAAATTGATCAAGATTCTTACTCAATGAAAGTGTTTATCGATTGTCCATAGGCTAGATCCTCCCAATCACTCTCCACTAATATATTGGACAACTATGACTAGGTTAATAGGATTTTAAATGGTTGTAATGTTAGGCCTTGGTTCATGGCTACAAATAAAGATTAGGAGTTCAAATAAGGGAGTAAATTTAATTTCATTTCTTTTTGCAAACCCCACTATTTCTTTTATCTCCATTTTTTTTTTACATTTCTTTTCATCTCTTTTTCTCCCATTTTTCTCCAACTTTATCAATGTAATATCATTCATCAATTTTTTTTTATAGGAGAATGTGCATTTCTTTTCCTTTGAATTCTTACTCCCTTGAGAAGGTAGGAATTTAATTTTTAAGATATTCAACGGGGTAGTAAATGTGGGATAATTGAAAGAACAATCGAATGGGGGTCTTTTACACATACTAACGTGTGCCATTTGAATTCATATAAGCTCAAAGAGGTGACAAATGATAAATTAATTTTATTTGGTAGCTTGAAAGGCTCAATCGATCCAAAAATCACCTAAATCATTCCTAAATCATAAGTTGTCCGTATTTCGCCTCGAGTGATGTTTGGATAGTTCTAGACAAAATCTCAATTCACCAACACAGAGTAGAATCTAATCCTCGTGAAAATGATGACTCAATGCATCAACCAAATACATATATATTCAAAAATAAAAGTGCTTGGCTTCCAAGAAATTTCAAAAACACAATTCTTTGTTCATATTGGCTCAAAAGGGCTTCAAATGAATGTTTATGAACAATATAAATAGCCCAAATAAAATCAAAGATTGCCTCAATCATTTATGTGTTTGCAAAAAATTTATTTCAATATCCAATGAAAATCACAAAGTTTTATAGAAATTATAAGTCTCAAACTTACCAATTCTCATGATTATTCTCTAAATTTTTCAAATTGATCTATTAACATGAATGTAATGCATGACCTTTATTTTCAAAATATTTTCATCATTGGCCTATTCATAAAAAAATTTCATGACTAAAAACACACAAAATAACCTAAATAAATAAACACACCAAATAAAATAAAATAAAACACAAAAAATTTAAACACACCAAATAAAATAAACTAAATCTCCCCCAAACTTAAACATGTGCATCGTCCTCGATGTAAATAAGCATGAAAAATAGGAGAATACACATACACTGGGCAACGACCGTCAGTGGTCATTGCCATCATCCTCATCTTCGTCGTCGTGGGGTGGTTGGAACTCCGACGGGTGGTAAACGGGTGGCCACTGTGGAGGAGGTGGAAATGGATGACCAGAAGTGGAAGCAGATGGAATTGCTGAGCCAACACCGATGTGAAATCCATCATGTACCCCATGAATGTATCGGTTCTATACCGAAACGCATCCATCTCTTGGCGTTGAACTCGCATGTCCTCTTCCAACATATTCAATCTGTCTCTCTTATGCCTTTGTTGCGGTGGTGGTTCTTGAGCCTGGGCTTGGTCACGTGTCTCTGCAGCTCTCCTATTGAATTCCCTTTCAGCTCTACGTGCTGCAGCTTGGTCATTTCTGACTCCCACAAATGGTTGAATAACCAAAATTTCATTCTTTGGCTTCAACAACTCTTCATTCGTAGCCCAAGTAACTCCCGCATGTTGGCATAAAACAGTGATGAGAGAGGGGTGGAGAAGTCCACTCGGAGAGTTACCTCTTGCATAGTCGAGAATTGAATTCTGAAGCAATTGACCTAGATCAATTGTCTTCCCTGTCATAATGCAAAAAGTGAGGATGGCCCTCTCTTTGATGACAGTAGTGGTGTGTTCGGTAGGCTTGATCCTAACAGAAATGAATGAATACCAATGTTTCGCAACAGTCTTCAGATCAGACTTTGCTAGGCTCAAGTGCACATCGTCCCTCATTCTCCATTCGGCTCCCTGTATGCAAATTGTTTGAACAATACTGTTATAATCAACCTGCTCGTTCCTGTATTCTTCATATTCGTCGTGCATGATTGCAGGGATGCCATATAACGTGTTAATTGTATGTGCATCAAAGGCTACCCATTTTCCTCGCACAAACACCGTCAACCGATCATACCTAACCTTGAGGTTAGCATAGAACACTCTCACCAATGAAATGACAGCATCTTGTGGCTGCCTGCCAAATTCTTCCCACTGCCGAGCCCTAAGCATTTGTCCAATTTCAGTATGAGGCTGATCGAGCAAAACTTGCACAGTAAAATCCCCAATAAAAATATGATTTTGTATGCTCAAAATAAATCGCAAGTGCACGATGTCAAGTTATAATATAGTGTACGTGAGTACGAGTATCGTTCCACTGAAGACTGTGTTTTACAATTATTATTTTCAGTTATTGAACATTTAGCAACGAAAAGTGATTTGATTGGTTTATTCCTACTAAAATCAAATAAAAATGCAAATAAAAAGATTCAAAATCAAGTAATGAGATATAATGTCTAAAATGGTCGAGTAAAATTCAATGAGAAATGGATTTGTTGGGAATCTCAGTTCACCTACCCCTCGTTAATCAATTAATTCGTTCGTTCGTGATCTACGCTTCCGACAGGATTTCCTAATCTATTGAACACACTCTCTCGAGCTATGCCAAACTAATTCTACTCAATGAAGTAATTAAATCTCTTTAATTATTTATCAAGAGTGAATCGCATTTCGACTTATGAAATCCCCTAATTTTCGACCCTTAGGACTATGACTATCGGCACGTATCCAATTTCATATATCTATGTAAATTGTAGATCCGCGGATTCTACCACTCGATCCTATCACTCGTTTTTCTCTCGAACTAACTCGTGATATGAAAACGTCATTAAAGTTAGCTATTCTTTAATGACACGATAAAACAGTAGTAAAATCAAGAATAACGCACAACCGAAATATAAATTAATTCAAACCAACATTCGGGGTAGGATCCCCTTTAATCCCAACAAATAATAAAGTTAGCTACTAGAATTCATAGTAAAAATAAATGCAACAATGTTTAAAACGAAAGAAACTAGATTAGAAATACTAGGCGAGACGAAATCTGCGAAGAACGGTGCTCGGAATCTTCAAATCTTCAATCCAAGCGCAAAAGTGCTCTCTAAACTTGATGACGGCTGCAAAATTCAGTCTGAATCTCTCTGAATGTCCCCAAAAGTCGGCCAAAAACTCCTTCCATAATAGCCACCCTCCTAAACTAAGGTAAGAAATCGAGCATGAAATCTTGCCAAAAATAGGTGGCGCTCGGGCGGTAGAAAAATACCGCTCGAGCGGCACACCTTCTGTAAATCTCCCTGGGAAGAGCGGCCTTCGCGCTCGGGCGGTAGAAAACTACCGCTCGAGCGCCGACCTTTCTGTCTTTAATCCTTTGGGGCTTTCATCTCGTGCTCGGGCGGTACAATTTCACCGCCCGAGCGCCAAACCTTCTGTACAAACGCTTCGGCATTTCTCTTTTCGCGCTCGGGCGGTACAATTTCACCGCCCGAGCGCCAACTCCTCTGCCCTTTTTGTCTTGACTTGGCACTTGGCTTCGATTTTGGTTCTTCCGGCCCTTTTTCCTGCAAATTCATCACGCCCGAATGAGATGTGATAAAATGCAAATATTTACTCTAAAATGAACAGAATGTGACTGAAATAAACGATGCACAATGCAAAACACACACAGACTAATGCGATAAAATACGTAAAAACGACACATATCAACCCCCTCATACTAACCTTTTGCTCGCCCTCGAGTAAAATAGGTTAAAGCACGAGATACTAAACAAACTCAACAACCACAAAATTACTCAAACAAGAAACAACTAACACAAGTAAATATCAATGGTGAGTTAACAAATTTTATGCTCATGCCTTATTGAACTTTCTCACGTACAAATCATAATCAAGTCAAATCACAAATGAATACTCATTCTCATCTACACATAAATCTTGACACTAATTTGAACGTGTGTGTGTGTCATGATGGGTTTAGTCATTCGTATTTCAAATTGATCAATTATCCAATCATGCGAGTCACTCAATTAACACTTCAATACAAGTCTCACTAGCATGCATCCCCGTGTCCATTTATCACTAGCCATTAATTGAACTTTATTCAACTTTTAAGTGCAGATAAGGGTGTCGAAAAGAAGGAAAATAAGCTCAAGTGGCTAAAAGTTTGGAGTACACCGATCATTTTCATTGTGCAATCGTCAAGACTTTTCGTCTGACTTTCCTCGTCTCCTTACATCTCCAACTTTTAGCCTAGGAACAGAATTTCATTCCTTTTATTTCGGCTCCTCCTCACCTTACATCTCCTTCTTCCTTCTCTTTTTCTTTCTTTTTTTTTTTTAAATGCACAATTTTCACACATGTACTCCCTAGGCTAAGAATATAATCCTTTGGATTACAGCTGGTTAGGAGTATAACATTTTAATTCAGTGCATTGGAAAGGAGGTAAATGTAAAGTTCAAGGCAAAAAAAATTTTCTCATTCGAGGTCCCAATTAGCGACTTATTTTCACGGGTTTACATGCTAAATCAACTCATAAATGGTGCCTTTCAAGTTAACCACACAAAACTTTCAAATTTCACCATTATTCCTACAAACTTCTAGTCCCCACACATATGTGCTTAAAAAGTTCAAACTTGAGCCAAAATTCATGCTTTAACAATCAAGAGTACCATTCATGAAATGACCCAATCAATACTTTTGTATACTAACAATCTAACCTCATCATTGGCGCATAAACTATGTCTTCTCACCATAAACGACACTAAACAAAATAAATGCAATGAATAACTAAACCAATTAACTAAACAATCAAAACAATCTATCTACCCCCCCTCATACTAGAGTTGTGCAATGCCCTCAGTGCACAAAACGAAACAAACACTAAAAACCAAAAAAAACTCATGAATGCAAATGCAATGAAAAAATAAGCAAAAAGAATAAAAAGGGGGGACAGTAAACTCCCCTGATCAAGACTCGTCGTCATCGTCGTGCTCGGGTGGTGGCACTCCGGCAGCGTCCCCCTGCTGAGAATAATCATACTGGAACTGGAATGGGGGAGGAGGTAGCGGAGTCGGTGGAATGGTCGACGGGTCAACGCCCCCGTGCACAAGCAAAGAGCGCATCATGGAGTCAATGTGAGATAAATGGTCTGTGACGTAAGAGTTGAACTGACTCTGATGCGCTTGGAAGGCGAGATTTTCATCCATCTTGTCATTCTGAGTTCGCCTGCGGGGTTGTGGTGGGCGGCGGCGGGGGATGGTAGTGCTAGATCCACCGGCGTCCTCCTCCCGAGAGGGAAATTAACTGATTCGCTTAGCTCGTTTCCGCTGGAGGTCTTCGACACAAATAGGCTTCATGGGCTGCAACCACTCCTCATCATCGCGAAATACGACTCCCGCTCTAGCGCACAACTCGAAGATAATGGTGGGGAAGAACAGGCCCACATGACTGTTGTGGGTACTCAGTGTGATTTGTGAATTGATAAGTGTGCCCACGTTGATGGTGTATCCCTCGGTCAAAGCATAAAGCAGTACCGCCCGCTCTTTCTGGACCTCGCTCTTATGCGAGACCGGCATCATTCTCCGAGCCACAAATAAATACCAAAGGGCAACTTCGGCTTTCAAATACTTCTCGTCAAAACAACTCGGCGAGCCGCCCAACGGTTTCCATATTGTGCCCAGATGGCACAATGTGGCGAGAATCGTATCATAATTCGGGTTGGCAACCAATGTCTGGAAATGGGAGTCGTCAACCTCCGCTGTCCCTAACAGTGCGTTGATCGTCACCGAGTCATACGGTACATGTTTACCCCTAACAAACACCAAACCATTTCGCCCCTCCGCTGCGTTGGCATAAAATTCGCGAACCACAGAGACTACGCCGCCTTAGGTTGCTCACCGAATTTGTCCCATCCCCTTCTTTCCAAACCAACAATAATATCCAAGTATCTATCCTCCAACTGTCGCCGGACTCCCCTCTCGGCTATTGGGTTGCGGTGAATTTTGGCATGCTCGTATCGAGCCCTAGCCTCCATACTAACAAAACGTGCCCTATCAAATGAGGATGAAGAGGAGAAACCGGGGTTACCTTTTTGCTTCTTGGGAGCCATAGAATGTTAAGATGGAGATGATAGGTGACCGGAGAGGGTTCTTCCTTCCTACCGAGGATGTTGCCTTGTAACCGGAGACTAGAGTGGATATTGAAAGCCTGCACCACAAAATTGAAAGAACAAAATGAGAGGAGTGAGGGATTTTTGAGAGGGGAATTTGGTGATTACGGATTTTGAGAGGGGAATTGGGGAAGATTCGTGCAGAATGAAGAAAGGGGAAGGGGATCTGCGCTTTTAAAAGTCTTCGCGCTCGAGCGGTAAAATATTACCGCTCGAGTTCCGAGTCCTCGGGAAAAGTTATTAGAGGCAAATGCTCGCGCTCGAGCGGTAAAATATTACCGCCCGAGCGCCAAGCTCTCTGGACTTTTGCATTAGCTTCGCGCTCGAGCGGTAATAAATTACCGCCCGAGCGCCGAGTTCTCGGGAAAATTTACACTTAACTTTTTTTTTTTTCGCAACAATAAAACAAAATATGCTGACACAAAAGAAAAAGAAAATTGAATTAAATGCAAGAGAAAGAAAAGGAAAGTAGTTCTCAATTTATAGTCGAGAGATTGACTGTCGGTCTGTCTCAGTTCGGCGTGTCTTGGAACCGGGTGATTCCAAGTTGCGGCTCAATCGTGCCACCCATGTAGTGCTTCAGTCGCTGGGCGTTGACCGTAAATGCCCCATCCTTCCCGTCTTTCAATTCTACAGCTCCCGATGGATATACTTTCGAAATCACAAATGGACCAGACCATCGTGATTTCAACTTTCCGGGAAAAAGTCGCAGCCGGGAGTTGTAGAGTAGGACACTTTCACCTTCTTTGAACTCTCTCTCAACGATCCGCTTGTCATGGGCCTTCTTCGTCTTTTCCTTGTAGGTTAGTGCGAGATCATATGCCAGATTTCGGAATTCCTCCAACTGATCTAGTTGAAGCAACCGTCGTTCACCTGCATCAGTAAAGTTAAAGTTTAGTCCTTTTGTTGCCCAATATGCGCGATGCTCTAACTCTACAGGTAAGTGACATGCTTTACCTAACAATAATCTGTACGGTGTCGTGCCTATTGGTGTTTTGAAAGCAGTCCTATATGCCCAAAGAGCATCATCTAATCTCACCGACCAATCCTTCCTATTGACACCTACCACTTTTTCCAAAATCCGCTTAATTTCTCGGTTAGACACTTCCACTTGACCACTCGTCTGGGGATGATAAGGGGTAGATATCTTATGTGTGACACCATATTTGCTCAAGAGTTTTTCAAAGAGTTTGTTGCAAAAATGAGTGCCACCATCACTAATGATTGCTCGTGGTGTTCCAAATCGGTTAAAAATGTTTTTCTTTAAAAATTTAGGACCCCTTGAGCATCATTAGTGGCATATGCTTCCGCCTCTACCCACTTAGACACATAATCAACCGCCACCAAGATGTATTTTTTCGTGAAAGAACTAGGATATGGTCCCATAAAGTCTATCCCCCATACATCGAAAACCTCACACTCAATGATATTATTTAAAGGCATTTCATGACGGTTAGAGATGTTACCTGACCGCTGGCATTTATCACAATGTAGCACATAAGAACGAGCATCTTTAAAGAGGGTTGGCCAATAAAAGCCACATTCAAGTACCTTGGATGCCGTCCTTGTTGGTCCGAAATGACCACCTACCTCACGGTCATGGCAATGGTTGAGGATTTGCCCAAACTCTTCCTCTGCGACACATCTCCGAATCATGGCATCTGCACAAATTCTGAACAAGAAAGGTTCCTCCCAAAAATAATACTTCACGTCCGAAAAGAATTTCTTTCTTTGGTGAAATGTTAAATTTGGGGGGGGGGGGGGGGGGGTGAGCCTGTAACAAGAAAATTTGCATACCATGGACAATTTTTTACCTCAAACAACTGCTCATCTGGAAACCAATCATTAATCGCATCATTCACACATTCATCACTGATAAATTCCAATCTAGACAAATGATCCGCAACCACATTCTCAACACCCTTCTTATCTTTTATTTCTACATCAAATTCTTGCAATAATAAAATCCACCGAAGTAAGCGTGGCTTTGCATCTTTCTTGGCAAGTAAATATTTAAGGGCAGAGTGATCAGTGAACATAGTTACTTTCGACAAAACAAGGTATGAGTGGAACTTGTCAAGTGCAAACACTACTGCAAGTAACTCTTTTTCACTGGTGGCATAATTTAATTGTGCTTCATCTAGAGTCCTACTTGCATAGTATATAGTGTGAAATACTTTGTTTAGTCTTTGGCCGAGGACAACACCAAACGCAGTATCACTGGCATCGCACATGACCTCGAAAGGTAGATCCCAATATGGTGCCACCAAGACAGGGGCCGTCACCAAGCGCTCCTTCAACTTCTCGTATGCCTGCAAACAATCCGAATTAAAATCAAAGGGTGCATCTTTCATGAGTAAAGAAGATAGAGGTTTTGCAATTTTAGAAAAATATTTGATAAAACGCCGGTAGAAGCCAGCGTGGCCTAGAAAACTTCTAACTCCCTTTATGGACGCCGGAGGTGGTAAGTTCTTGATAACTTCAACTTTCGCCTTGTCCACCTCTATTCCGTGCCCCGAAATCTTGTGCCCTAGGACAATTCCCTCTTGTACCATGAAGTGGCCATTTTCCCAATTAAGTACCAAATTCGTCTCCTCGCATCTCTTCAACACCACCTTCAAATTCTGCAAACAATCATCAAAAGAAGAGCCAAATATCGAGAAGTCATCCATAAAAATTTCAAGAAACGTTTCTATCATGTCGTGAAATATAGCACTCATGCATCGCTGAAAAGTGGCCGACGCATTACACAAACCAAAGGGCATTCGTCTAAAAGCAAAAGTGCCGTAAGGACAAGTGAAAGTGGTCTTCTCTTGGTCCTCCGGCGCAATCATAATTTGGTTGTACCCTGAATACCCATCCAAAAAGCAATAAAATTCATGACCCGCTAACCTTTCAAGCATTTGATCGATAAAGGGAAGGGGAAACTGATCTTTACGGGTGGAATCATTTAATTTTCTATAATCAATGCACACACGCCATCCCGTAACAGTCTTAGTGGGTATTAATTCATTATTCTCATTTGTAATCACAGTAATCCCACCCTTTTTTGGCACACACTGAACAGGACTTACCCATGCACTATCAGATATAGGATAGATAATACCTGCATCGAGAAGCTTAATTGTTTCCGCCTTTACTACCTCTTGCATCTTTGGATTCAGTCTTCGCTGAGGTTGCACATGAGGTGAGTACTTCTCTTCCATCAAGATCTTGTGCATTCAGACTGATGGATTAATCCCTTTGATATCTGCCACCTACCACGCAAATGCACCCTTGTGTGCTTTCAATACCTCCAACATTTTGTCCTCCATCACATCTGTCAAAGCAGCAGAAATAATGACAGGTAAAGTGTTATTCTCACATAAGTATACGTACTTGAGGTGTGTAGGCAACAGCTTCAGCTCAAGTGTTGGTGGATCCTCGATGCTTGACCTTTGAGGGGTCAAATCTCTCCGTTCTCCTAGATCCTCCAGTCGCATCCTCATTGGCTTTCTCCATGGATGGTTGGTATTAAAGTGTGCCACTATTTCAGCTCTTTCTTCATCCAACTCCTCCTCTGCCAATTCAGTATTTATAGTGGCCTCCAAAGGGTCCCTAAGAGCATCCTGCACATAGTGAGACGCAAGAGAGTCAAAAGTATCAATTCTAAAACAACTATCAGAATGCAGTGTGTGCTTAAGTGCATGAAAAACATCAAAAGTAATCTCATCCTCGCCCACTCTCAGTTTCAACTTCCCCTCTTGCACAGCAATCAGTGCCTTGCCAGTTGCAAGGAACGGTCTACCCAAAATCAGAGGCATTTCCGCATCTTCCTCCATGCCAAGCACCACGAAGTCCGCAGGGAAAATGAATTTGTCCACTTTCACTAGCACATCCTCAATCACTCCGCGGGGGTACTTGACAGACATGTCAGCTAGTTGTAGAGACATCATCGTCGGCTTTGGTTCTCCCAACTCAAGCTTCCTAAACACAGACAATGGCATAAGATTAATACTGGCACCGAGATCACACAATGCTTTATGAAAAACAACATCACCAATCATGCAAGGAATAGAGAAACTCCCTGGGTCTTTCAGTTTCGGTGGAATTTTGTTTTGCACCAAAGCGGAGCAATTCTCGGTTAGGTTGACTGTCATATGATCCTCCAACTTCCTCTTATTAGCTAATATATCCTTCAAAAATTTTGCATAACTAGGCATTTGCATTAGAGCATCGGTAAAGGGAATATTGATATGCAGCTTTTTAAACACTTCGAGAAACTTACCGAATTGTGCATCTAGTTTTGCTTTTTTAAGTGCTGCAGGGAAAGGAGGAGGTATAACGATTTTTGGTTGTGCAGTGGGTGCTATTGTGGAGTTAGAAGACTTACCTTTAGATGTCGCGGTTTGCTCATCCACCGTTTGAGTTTTCTCTTTTTCCCTTGATTCCAAAACTTTCCCACTTTTCAACTCAATGGCCTTCACTTGCTCTTTTGGATTCGTCTCTGTGTTACTTGGCAAGGTGCCTTGCTCTCTACTTGCTATCATCTTGGACAACTGTCCAATTTGATTCTCGAGCCCCTTTATTGATGCATCTTGGTTTTGGAGTCGAGTTTCAGTGGATGAAATAAACTTAGACATCATTTGTTCCAAGTTGGACTTTTCTTCTCTAGGAGGATCGGATCTATACATCGGTTGTTTTCCATATTGTTGTCCTCCTTGCGGTCTATTCTGACTGTTTTTACCGCCCCACGAGAAGTTGGGATGTTGCCTCCACCCAGGATTGTATGTGTTCGAATAAGGGTCATTCCTTGGGCGGTTTTGGACTCCCACTTGATTCACCGGTGCCTCATTTTGCACATAGAAGGGATTTCCATCTTGACAGTCTTTCACATAGTGCTCTCCTCCACACTTTTCACAGAATATCTCTTGAAGACGCAAAGCCGTGCCACCCACATTCAAGCCGTCTATTTTCCTGTTTAAAGCGTCAAGTTGTGCAGTAATAGCAGAAAAATCA
This sequence comes from Primulina eburnea, assembly GCF_022965805.1. Lineage (NCBI taxonomy): Eukaryota > Viridiplantae > Streptophyta > Magnoliopsida > Lamiales > Gesneriaceae > Primulina > Primulina eburnea. Next base: position 17,521 of record NW_027331399.1, on the reverse strand, counting down.
GTTACCTGGTGAACTCCTGCACTTCTCCGCTGGTTGTTCCTGTCAGATTGAGGATGATAGCTGCTAGCAGCCATTTCCTGTAATAATTCATATCCTTCCTCCGCGGTCTTTCTCAACAGGTTTCCACAAGCAGCCGCATCTATCATAGTACGGTTAGGAGTAAGCAAACCATAATAAAATGTTTGAACGACTAACCCAAGTGGTAACTCGTGATGTGGGCATCTTCGTAGTAGATCCTTGAAACGCTCACATGCCTCATATAGAGATTCCTGATCGAATTGAGCAAATGTTGTAATGTCTGCCCGCAGCTTCATGGTTTTTGATGGGGGAAAGTATTTGATAAGAAACGCTTTCGCCATGTCCTCCCAAGTGGTGATTGAACCTACATGCAAACAATTCAACCATGCTTTAGCTTTATCACGTAAATAGAAAGGAAATAAACGTAACCTAACAGCATCATCAGAAACTCCATTGAATTTAAAAGTATCGCAAATCTCAAGAAAATCCGCGATGTGCGTGTTTGGGTCATCTACTGCAGTTCCTCCGAATTGGACTGTGTTTTGAATCATCTGGATTATAGCTGGCTTGATTTCAAAGTGATTTGCCCGCACAATAGGCCTCACAATGCTAGGCCGTGCACCATCCAAAGAAGGCTGGGCATACTCTAACATTGGTATGCGGCGTGGCATCTCAATATGTCTCTCTTCACGCTGTTCCTCCTCACGTTCTGGCTCGTGTCTCTCCATAAGTTCTTTAAGCCTCTGTTGTTGTCTTCTCCTGCGGAAGGTTCTTTCAATTTCAGGATCAAACTCAAGCTCCACGTCAAGTGATTTTGGCATGCACTGGAAGAGATATCTGTAATAAAATATGAAGTGTTATCTCACGAGAAATAAAATAATGCTAAAGAAAATAACTAAAAATAAAATCGTAGAATAACAGTCCCCGGCAACGGCGCCAAAAAATTGATCGAGCAAAACTTGCACAGTAAAATCCCCAATAAAAATATGATTTTGTATGCTCAAAATAAATCGCAAGTGCACGATGTCAAGTTATAATATAGTGTACGTGAGTACGAGTATCGTTCCACTGAAGACTGTGTTTTACAATTATTATTTTCAGTTATTGAACATTTAGCAACGAAAAGTGATTTGATTGGTTTATTCCTACTAAAATCAAATAAAAATGCAAATAAAAAGATTCAAAATCAAGTAATGAGATATAATGTCTAAAATGGTCGAGTAAAATTCAATGAGAAATGGATTTGTTGGGAATCTCGGTTCACCTACCCCTCGTTAATCAATTAATTCGTTCGTTCGTGATCTACGCTTCCGACAGGATTTCCTAATCTATTGAACACACTCTCTCGAGATATGCCAAACTAATTCTACTCAATGAAGTAATTAAATCTCTTTAATTATTTATCAAGAGTGAATCGCATTTCGACTTATGAAATCCCCTAATTTTCGACCCTTAGGACTATGACTACCGGCACGTATCCAATTTCATATATCTATGTAAATTGTAGATCCGCGGATTCTACTACTCGATCCTATCACTCGTTATTCTCTCGAACTCACTCTTGATATGAAAACGTCGTTAAAGTTAGCTATTCTTTAATGACACGATAAAACAGTAGTAAAATCAAGAATAACGCACAATCGAAATATAAATTAATTCAAACCAGCATTCAGGGTAGGATCCCCTTTAATCCCAACAAATAATAAAGTTAGCTACTAGAATTCATAGTAAAAATAAATGCAACAATGTTTAAAACGAAAGAAACTAGATTAGAAATACTAGGCGAGACGAAATCTGCGAAGAACGGTGCTCGGAATCTTCAAATCTTCAATCCAAGCGCAAAAGTGCTCTCTAAACTTGATGACGGCTGCAAAATTCAGTCTGAATCTCTCTGAATGTCCCCAAAAGTCGGCCAAAAACTCCTTCCATAATAGCCACCCTCCTAAACTAAGGTAAGAAATCGAGCATGAAATCTTGCCAAAAATAGGTGGCGCTCGGGCGGTAGAAAAATACCGCTCGAGCGCCACACCTTCTGTAAATCTCCCTGGGAAGAGCGGCCTTCGCGCTCGGGCGGTAGAAAACTACCGCTCGAGCGCCGACCTTTCTGTCTTTAATCCTTTGGGGCTTTCATCTCGCACTCGGGAGGTACAATTTCACCGCCCGAGCGCCAAACCTTCTGTACAAACGCTTCGGCATTTCTCTTTTCGCGCTCGGGCGGTACAATTTCACTGCCCGAGCGCCAACTCCTCTGCAATTTTTGTCTTGACTTGACACTTGGCTCCGATTTAGGTTCTTCCGGCCCTTTTTCCTGCAAATTCATCACGCCCGAGTGAGATGTGATAAAATGCAAATATTTACTCTAAAATGAACAGAATGTGACTGAAATAAACGATGCACAATGCAAAACACAGACAGACTAATGCGATAAAATACGTAAAAACGACACATATCAGAGGGGCACTAAGATCAAATCCACTTTCTTTTATAATGCTTCTATTCAAAATCATGCCATATTGCTCCTCCGCCTTCTCATCATAAAACCGACTTGCATCGTAATTCACAGTTGATGAGGATGATGCACCCTTAGATTGTTTTCTTCTTGGAGGCATTGTATCAAACACCGTTCAAACAACAACTTCACTTCAACCCACTTCTCAAAATACAAGGATTCTTGCACTCCCCCAAACTACTACTCACAATATCCACAACTTAACAATGTACACAACAATCAATCACAATATCCCCAAAATTAAGAATGTGCTTCACCAAATGAATTTTTCTTCCAAAGCAACTATCACCAACAATTTTCGAATTTATCAACAAATTTGCAATGAATTTGCTCACCTTGGGTGTGTTGAATTGTTTCTTAAAGAACAAAAACAAAGTTTTGTTCAAATTCTTGAAGAAATCTTCGAGCCCCTTTTTAACCCTAGGTTGGATGTTGAATTTGGTGGAAAGGAATGTGATATTTGATGGAATGAGAGAAGCTATATAGGTTGTAGTGGTGAATTTGTTGAAGGAATAACAAAATTTAGTGGGGAAATGGTGTTCTTGTGTAGGGATTTCGAAATGGAGATGGGTGTTCTTGAGAGTTTTCTTCGGTTGTGTGTGTTGAATGTCCGATTTTGTCTTTAAAAAGAGCGACCGCGGGTGCGGTGATATAAGCACCGCGGGTGCGGTATAAGTTCGGGGCTGCAGCGCATTTTTCATTTTAATTGACCGCGGGTGCGATGTTAGGCGTACCGCGGGTGCGGTAATTCTTCGGAATGCGCAGCGCGGGTGCGGCATGTGTTAGCACTGCGGGTGCGGTGGTTGTTCGGCAGCTCTTGCAATTTTCTATATGAATCGACCGCGGGTGTGGTATGCATGGTACCGCGGGTGCGGTGTATGTTCGTCAAAAAATATTTTTTTGTCTCAAATTTTCAGTCCTGAAAAGAAAACAATTGGGATTCATTAAATTTTGGGAAGATATAAGCACACATTATATCAAAAATACACTACAAAAAAAAAAATAACATGATACAAAAATAAAATCAACACCGAAATGAAAATGCCATAGAAAAACAAAAATTTGGGTTGCCTCCCAATAAGCGCTTGGTTTAACGTCATCAGCCTGACTACCATCAGTCTATATCAAGTTGATTTGCCCAAAGGAATGTTGTCAAGGTGCCTTACTTCATTTCCATAGTATGGCTTAACTTTTTGCCCGTTCACCTTGAAAGTTCGTCCATCATTGCACTTCAACTCAATTGCACCGTGTGGGTACACTGTTTCGACTGTGAATGGTCCAGACCATCGTGATTTTAACTTACCAGGAAACAATCTCAGTCAAGAATTGAATAGTAACACCTGTTGTCCTGGTTCGAAGTCTCGTCGAAGAATCTGCTTTTCGTGCCATTTCTTGGTCTTTTCCTTGTATATCTTGGCATTTTTGTAAGCATCATTCCTGAATTCTTCCATCTCATTCAACTGCAACAGTCGTTGCTCTCCCGATGCTCCCATATCAAAATTGAGCTTTTTGACAGCCCAAAATGCTTTGTGCTTCAGTTCCAATGGTAGATGGCAAGCTTTCCCAAAGACCAACCTATACGGTGACATCCCAATAGGGGTCTTGTATGCAGTCCTGTACGCCCATAATGCATCATCTAGCTTGATCGCCCAATCCTTCCGGTTTGTCTTCACGGTCTTTTCTAGTATTTGCTTGATCTCCCGGTTGGATATTTCTGCTTGCCCATTAGCATACGGGTGGTATGCCAGTGTCACCCTGTGCTTCACATCATACTTGGCCAATAGTGAGTTAAAAATTTTGTTACAGAAATGCGTACCTTCATCACTGATAATGGCTCTAGGCGTTCCGAATCTTGTGAAGATGTTCCTGTTGACAAACTTAACAACAACTCTAGCATCATTTGTATTGGTGGCAATTGCTTCCACCCACTTTGACACATAATCAACAGCAAGTAAAATGTAAGATTGACCAAAAGAGGATGGAAATGGACCCTAAAAAATCAATACCCCAGACATCAAAAAGTTCCACCTCCAAAATATTTGTTAGTGGTAATTCATGTCGTCTAGAAATATTGCCAACTCTTTGGCATTTATCACATGACTTGACTAAAGAATAACTGTCTTTAAATAAATTAGGCCAATAGAAACCTGACTGTAATACCTTAGCTGCTGTTCTAGATGCTCCAAAGTGTCCACCGTAGTGTGAGGAATGACACTGCTCTAGAATCATACCCGCTTCTTCTTCTGCTACACATCATCTGATTATCTGATTAGCGCATCTTTTGAACAAGAACGGATCGTCCCACAGATAAAACTTGGCATCATGAAGAAATTTCTTCTTTTGATGATAAGTTAAATCTGAAGGTAATTCTCCTGCAACAAGGAAATTAGCTATATCTGCAAACCATGGATGTGTAACACTTATCTTGAAAAGTTGTTCATCTGGAAACGACTCGTTGATAGCTCCACCTTCAGTTCTTTCTTCAAGCCCTAGTCGTGACAAGTGATCTGCTACCTGGTTCTCACAACCCTTCTTGTCTTTGACTTCAAAGTCAAATTCTTGAAGTAGGAGTGTCCATCGTATCAACCTGGGCTTGGCATCCTTTTTGGCAAATAAATAGCGAAGAGCTGCATGGTCAGTGAAAACAGTTACCTTAGTGCCAATAAGATATGTTCTGAACTTGTCAAATGCAAACACCACTGCTAGCATCTCTTTCTCAGTAGTTGTATAGTTCTGTTGGGCTGCATTAAGTGTACGACTTGCATAGTAAATAGCCTTGAACATCTTGTCTCGCCTCTGTCCCAATGCTGCTCCCACAGCATAGTCGCTAGCATCACACATAAGCTCAAATGGCTCCTTCCAATCAGGTACTATCATAATGGGAGCAGAAATCAGTGCTTTCTTGATCCTGTTAAACGCCTGCAAACAATCATCGTCAAAAATAAATGTCGAATCTTTCTCTAACAAATTACATAAAGGTCTAGTAATTTTAGAGACATCTTTAATATAACGACGATAAAACCCAGCATGTCCCAAGAAGCTTCTGATCCCTTTAACATTCTTTGGTGGTGGAAGATTTTCAATTGCCACAACTTTGGCCCTGTCAACTTCTATTCCTTTAGCCGAAATTTTATGGCCAAGCACAATACCTTCTGGAACCATGAAGTGACATTTTTCCCAATTTAAAACTAGATTCTTCGCCTGACATCTCTGCAAAACAAGCATCAGATTTTGCAAACAGTGATCAAAAGATGAACCAAACACAAAAATATCATCCATAAAAACCTCCATTATTTCCTCAACCATGTCAGAAAATATGGCCATCATACACCTCTGAAAAGTAGTAGGTGCATTGCACAGTCCAAATGGCATTCTCCTGAAAGCAAATGTACCGTAAGGGCAAGTGAAGGTAGTCTTCTCCTGATCCTCCGGTGCTATGACAATCTGATTGTAACCTGAATAACCATCTAGAAATCAATAATAATGATAACCACCAACTCTATCAAGCATTTGGTCAATAAAGGGAAGAGGAAAATGATCTTTCTTAGTCGCATCATTCAGTTTCCTGTAGTCTATGCATACTCGCCAACCAGTCACTGGACGAGTTGAGATCAATTCATTGTTATCATTTTTCACTACATTTATTCCTCCCTTCTTAGGAACTACTTGTACTGGTGAAACCCACGAGCTATCAGATATAGCATAAATAACACCAGCATTTAGCAATTTTAATACCTCAGCCCTCACAACTTCTTTCATTGCTGGATTAAGCCTTCTCTGATGATCAACATAGGGTGAATATGATTCCTGCATCAAGATTTTATGCAATTAAACTGTAGGGCTAATCCCCTTTATATCAGCAATTGTCCATCCTAAAGCAGATTTAAATTCCCTCAACACCCTCAACAATTTCTCTTTTTCAGTACAAGTAAGTAAAGAAGAGTTGATTACCGGATATGTTGAATTTTCACCTAAAAATGCATAACAAAGGTGACTTGGAAGTTCCTTCAATTCAGGGGATACTTTTGGTACCTCTATACTTGCATCTTCAAGTAGCTCTAAATGATGCACATCAATCTTTTCTTTAGCCACTGTATCGAGAGCAAGTAACTCCTCTTGCACGTCCCAATCATCTTCATCCAGTATAGACGCGGATTTCAACAAGCATCTCTCCAAGGAATCTTTTGTCAATCTACCTGCACCAACATGAGATACACATGAATCAATTACATCAATGCTATTACAAGTACTTACCTCATTTGGTTGTTTGATTGTTTTGTAGATGTTGAACATGACTTCTTCTCCACCTACTCTCAATGTAAGCTCACCCTTGTGCACATCAATCAAAGCTTTTCCAGTGGCCAAGAATGGCCTTCCAAAGATAAGTGGAGTGTCCTGATCTTCTTCCATATCTAGAATGACAAAGCCAGCAGGAAATATAAATTTGTCTACCTTTACCAGAACATCCTCCACTATACCCCGTGGATATGCAAGTGATCTGTCCGCCAGCTGCAAGGTAATAGTGCTAGGCTTCACCTCTCCAAGCTCTAAAGTCCTGTAAATAGAAAAAGGCATTAAATTAATACTGGCACCTAAATCACATAAAGCTTTATTTATTCTAGAACCACCAATAACACAAGGAATAGTAAAACTCCCTGGATCTTTGAGTTTCTGTGGTAGTTTCCTTCGGAGTATGGCGCTACACTCTTCTGTCAACTTCACTGTCTCAAACTCATGCAACTTCCTCTTCTTTGACATCACATCTTTGATGAACTTTGCATAGTTTGGCATTTGCTCTAAAGCATCAGCAAATGGAATGTTGATGTGAATCTTTTTGAAAATTTCCAAAAATTTGGCAAATTGCTCATCCAATTTCTTCTTTTTAAACCTCTGTGGATATGGAAGAATTGTCTTGAATACAGGAGGTTGTTCAACTTCAACTTCAACTTTGGATCCCTCAGTTTCAACTTCTTCAACAGTCATCTCTTTCTCATCCTTCTCATTGGAATTTTTACCCTCAAGTTCTCTTCTACTTCTCAAAGTTACAGCTTTGCATTGCTCCTTTGGATTCACTTCATTGTTACTTGGGAATTGAGCTTTATTTTGATCTTTCAATGCATTAGCCAACAGACCAATCTGTGTATCCAGTGATTTCATTGTGGCTCCCATATTTCCCATGTGAGTTTCCATGCCATCAAGACGAGATTCAGTTCTAGCCATCCTTTTACTCGATTCAACAACAAATGTTCCAACAAGATCCTCAAGTGAAGGTTTTCCTTCCCCCTTTGATGCATTGAATCCCGGTGGAGGATTCAACACATTCTTATTATTAGCATATGAAAAATTCTCATGATTTCTCAAACCAGGATGATAAGTGTTAGGGGGAGGGTTACCTCGATATCCTCCATAACCACCAAAATTCCTATTGTTGATATAATGAGCCTTATTAGGAATATGTGGTTCTTCAGTAACAACAGATGCATTTTCAACCTCTGATGTACTAGCTTTATTCATTGCTGCAATTTGAGTTGTCAAAGCTGAAACTTGAGCGGTGAGTGATGTCTGTAACTCTCGGAATCAACTCTGATACAACTGAACTGTATACAATCTCAACGGTTCACCACAATCTGTATCACATACAGATTCAACACAACAATAATAACAAATCAGAAACGAAATATCAATATCCTATACAGATCTAGTGAGTTCAGTGAACTCATAAAATAAGGATTTCTGGTAAATATCTTTATGTCCTTCTGATCAACTGCTATATCTCATCTGCAATTAAAAGATGCTCCCACCAATATAAGATATCACGAATACTGATTTAGAACAATAACAATACACAAGCAGATATAAAGCAATAATCGAATGAGATAATCTGTCAAATCAGACAATATGCATTTCTGACATTTCTGACATTTTTGACAGTTCTGAAATTTCTGATCTTTCTGATATCGGTATCTTATCAATAACTGATCACAATCTCAACTGTATTAAAATCAATCTGTATACTAACTTCAGATATCGCATATTCTGAATACAATCTGTTTCAAGCAAAATTCTTATCTGAACAATTTCTGTATACACTAATCATAGTTCTCAGAATATTCAACAAAATCTTCAACTATTCCCTACAGTCTTTCTAATATTCGATTCAATCAGTCAGATGCTATAATTATATCAATATATCATAGATATAATGAGCATCAATCATACAAATACTTCTGATCTATCCATTCTTTCAATTCGGTATGTGTAAGGCCGAGATGTCATCATTTGATTTAAATTATCGGATGGCATTTTCGTAATTTTCGGATGGCATTGTTCTTAATTATGGGAGGCAATGGCATTTTCGTAATTAGTGAGTAATTGGCAAAAATTGTGAGAATGACACGTATGGAATTTTGCATGCAATATATATAGGAACAATTGCTTCATTCTTGATTAGAAACAGCAAAGATCAACCGAGGAATAAAGCGTAGCTTTTGTGATTTCAAATTCCAACCGTGCAAAATCCGTCCATCTGATTTTGATTCCGACTTCGGTATTGAGTTCCTAGCGACGTAGGCTACAACTTGACGTAAGTTTTTCTACGTTTTGACTTACTTTGAAATTATACTATTGTCAGAATTGAATGGAATTCATATATGATGTTCTTGATATGTTAGACATCGTAGAATCGAAGTCAGACTGAGAAACGGACTGATTATGGAATTGTTATGAATTTTTAGGGTATATTGAGTTATACCGGACAGATTTGAATTGTGATTGGATTACAGATTATACTGGATATGGGTTATGGATTGTAACTATTATCTGGTGATGTTGTATTGACGGGGATACTGAAATTGTACCATTATACCGTTGATTTTGAATTAAATCCAGATTGATCAGATTGTTATTGATTTGAATGGTATCTTGACATGAGATTGTTGGTATTGTCAGTATCAGACAGGCTGTGAGTTGAGGACTTCGACTGAGCCAGACACCGACGAAAGAAAGGTATAAGTCAATGTGGTATTGGGAGATGGATTTGAGTCGGTATGGACTTGGGTTTCCCTAAATCACATACTTTACTTTAGTGCATTGATATTTGCATTGATTTGATTAATATACTTGTTCTCTTGATATCTAGACAACAGGTATTGGTCGAACTATCTTGTGACACACCGTGCCGGATAGTGGTGGTATCGCCAAAGCACATTGCACGATGTCACAAGATAGGATGCTAGCGATAGAGCTACAGTCCTTGACGGTTAGGTCAGGACACTGGATGTTTGGTTATATCGAGTAATGGAATCTATTACGGAATTCGATATAGGAACACCATATTTGGTTATATCGAGTAAAGGGTATTGGAATTCTTCTATTACGGAATTCGATATAGGAATACCAGGGCACTGGTTATATCGAGTAATAGAGATTATGGTTCCATCCTTTACGGAATTCGATATAGGAATACCACATCTGGAAACCGGGATCCCTAGTCTAGGATTGAGTCTAGTCTGAATTGTAGATCTACGAGTATTGTCGACAGCATGATATTGATTATGTTTCAGATTGGTTACATATTCTGTTACCTGATTACATGCTTTATATTTGTTTATATGATTGCATGTTTCGTTGATTTATACTGGGATTTATTCTCACCGGAGTTATCCGGCTGTTGTCTTGTCTGTATGTGTACTTGACAACAGGTGGGACAGGATCAGGGTCCAGGAGATGAGGAGAGATTGTGATTAGAGTGGAGGCTCCGGACTTGGATTGTAGATAGGGTTGGACACTTGACATTAGTTGTTTAAACCTTAGTTGAATGTATGTTTGTAGTACATGACTTGTACTTTTATATACTGAGTTGTATATTAGTTTGATTTCACTACGTTCCACATTAAAAAAAAAAATTAGACCCTGTTTATAATTGATTAATTAGTCCCAATGATGATTAAGAACTTGATTAGCGTCCGGGTCCCCACAACAGGTGGTATCAGAGCGATAGATCCTTGAGATTGAGATAGGAGCTAGTGAGCGGGGTAGAATGTATTTTCTTTCCTGCTTTTGATTGCTAGCATGATTTACTGCTTTATAATGCATGTTTATCTGTTTATCTGATTTGATTTGAAAACATGTATTATTGAGATGGAATCAGAACCGATTCTGGATCAGCAGTAAGATGATCGGAGGAGGACTGAAATAGACTTTGGGATTGGGGTTGCTAATTCTTCTGATTTCAGATATGCCTCCGAGGAGAATGCCAGAACAGGGGAGTACCTCGAATCCTCCCATGGATGTGACACCTACAGCAATGGAGAAATTGCTGAAAAGGTTTCAGTCCTTTCATCCACCGACTTTGAAAGGTACGGAGAACTCCGTGGAATGTGAAAGTTGGTTGGACGACATTGAATCACTGTTTGAATCATTGGAGTATACTGAGAAAAAGAGGGTGAAACTAATAATACACCAGTTGCATGACGTTGCTAAACACTGGTGGATCACGACTAGAAGGGCATTGGAACAGAGAGGTACGGCCATTACCTGGAATGTGTTTAAGACTGAATTTTATCTACGGTTCTTTCCAGTATCTTATAGGAAGGACAAGGGAGCCGAGTTTGCAAACCTGAAACAAGGCCAGTTGAACATTGAGGATTATGTGGCTAAGTTTTCGACACTGCTCCGATTTGCTCCCCACGTAGCTGAACATGACGAGGCCGTTGCAGACCAGTTTATAAATGGCCTAAATCCTGAGATTTTTACTTTGGTGAATACTGGAAGGCCAAATAATTTCACCGATGCCCTGAACAGAGCCAAGGGAGCCGAGGCAGGCCTGATGAGGCAGAGAGAGGCTTCGTTTGTGCTTCCAGTACCGGGACAGCAACCACCTCCTAGATTTGAAGGTGGCAGCAGCGGTAGCGGAAAGAAGGATTTCTTGAAGGCTAGAGGGAAGCAATTCAAGAAATCAGGGACTACCTCGTCCAGTTCGAGTGGCTCTAGACAGACCGGTCAGAGCCAGAGCTATGCAGGACCGTACTGTGGTACTTGTGGAGGGAGGCATTCCACAGATCAGTGCCGAGGAGTGAGTGGCAGCTGTCGTGTTTGTGGACAGCAAGGACACTTTGCTCGAGTGTGTCCCCAGAGGAGTGCCCAGGGATCACAGGCAGCTGAGTCATCGGGATCAGTAGCTCAGGCAGGTAGACGATCATCTGCCGTTCATACTTTTCAGCCAGTACCGTCTACTCTGTCATAGCAGAGGCCAGGAGGGGGTCAGACCGCGAGCCAGCCTCCTAGACAGCAGGCCCGATTATTTGCTTTGACTGAGGAGCAAGCTCAGGATGCACCTGATGATGTAATTGCAGGTAACTGTTTTATTTCTGGTTATCCTGCATATGTATTGATTGATACTGGTGCATCGCATACTTTTATTTCTGAGAGGTTTGCATTGAGTCGTGCATTACCAATTGAGTCATTGTCTGCGGTAGTGTCTGTTTCTTCTCCGTTAGGAACAGGTTTGATATCAGTGAAATCTGTGAAACCTTGTATACTGCAGTACGATGGACATACGATTGAGCTAGACTGTATTGTGCTTGGTTTATCTGATTTTGATTGTATTATCGGTATCGATATGTTGGCCAAGTACCGAGCTACAGTCGATTGTTTCCACAAGATAGTTCGATTCAGACCTGAGATGGCTGAGGAGTGGAAATTTTATGGTAAGGGTTCTCGTGCTAGAATTCCTTTGATATCTGCAATGAATATGACTCGATTATTGCAGAAGGGAGCGGATAGATTCCTGGTATATTCAGTTGATTTACTGAAATCGAGCCCATCATTGGCGGATTTGCCAGTGGTGTGCGAATTTGCTGATGTCTTTCCAGACGAGATTCCTGGATTGCCTCCGATTCGAGAGATAGACTTCAGCATTGAGTTAATGCCAGGAACAGTTCCGATTTCGAGAGCTCCTTACAGGATGGCACCGATCGAGTTGAAAGAATTGAAAGAACAGTTGGAGGATTTACTAGCCAAGGGATATATCAGACCGAGTGTATCTCCTTGGGGTGTTCCAGTAGTGTTCGTGAGAAAGAAAGACGGGTCGATGAGACTTTGTATCGACTACCGGCAACTGAACAAGGCAACGGTAAAGAATAAATATCCATTGCCTCGTATTGATGATCTGTTTGATCAGTTGCAGGGTTCATCTGTGTATTCCAAGATCGATTTGAGATCTGGATACCATCAATTGAGAGTCAGGGACTCTGATATCTCAAAGACAGCATTCAGAACCAGGTATGGACACTATGAGTTTATTGTCATGCCTTTTGGTTTGACGAATGCACCTGCGGTATTTATGGGATTGATGAACCGCGTATTTTAGAAATACTTGGATGATTTTGTTATCATATTCATTGATGATATATTGATTTATTCAAAGAATATGATTGAGCATGCTAATCATCTGAGGATTGTGTTGAGAATTCTGAGGACAGAGAAACTGTATGCTAAATTGTCGAAATGCGAGTTTTGGCTGAAACAGGTTGTGTTTTTGGGTCACATTATATCGGGAGACGGTATATCAGTTGATTCCAGTAAGGTTGAAGCCGTGATTAGTTGGCCGAGACCTACATCTGTGCCGGAAATTCGCAGTTTTATGGGTTTGGCAGGATATTATCGCCGATTCATTAAAGATTTTTCGAGTATTGCCAAACCGATTACGCAGTTAACCCAAAATAATGCTCCGTTTGTTTGGTCAGAAGACTGTGAATCCAGTTTTCTTGAATTGAAAAAGAGATTGACCAGTGCACCTGTGTTGACGATTCCTTCAGGTACTGGGGATTTTGTGGTTTATTGTGATGCATCTCATAGAGGGTTGGGATGTGTTTTAATGCAGCGAGGGCATGTGATTGCTTATGCCTCGAGACAGCTGAAACCCCATGAAACTCGTTACCCAATTCATGATCTTGAATTGGCAGCCATAGTCTTTGCATTGAAGATATGGCGACATTATTTGTACGGTGAGAAGTTTGAGATATATTCTGATCATAAAAGCTTGAAATATCTGTTTTCACAATCAGAGTTGAATATGAGACAGCGGAGATGGCTGGATTTATTGAAAGACTTCGATTGTGAAATAAGTATTATCCAGGGAAGTCCAATGCAGCAGCGGATGCACTGAGTCGAAAGGTATGTGCACTATCCTTATCGACGATTGGTGTATCGAATTTGATTGAAGACTGCTGTTTGTCTGGATTAATATTTGAGACAGATCGTCAGCCTCTGAGATTGTGTGTTGTTCAAGCTGAACCAGAGCTGCTTTTGAAAATTAAAACAGCTCAGAAAGTTGATCAGAGTGTACAGAATTCGATTGCGATGGTCAGAACTGGACATCAATCGGAGTATCAGGTTCGTGACAATGTCTTGTATGTGAATAATCGTATTGTTGTGCCAAATGTTTCAGAATTGAGACATCGAATACTGACAGAAGCGCACAACAGTCGTTTTAGAATTCATCCTGGTGGCAGAAAAATGTATAATGATTTAAAGACACAGTATTGGTGGAAACAAATGAAATCTGATGTGACTGAATTTGTAGCCAAGTGTCTGAATTGCCAACAGGTGAAGGCTGAAAGAAAGAAACCAGGAGGATTGTTACAGAGTTTGTCCATTCCTGAATGGAAATGGGATCACATTTCCATGGATTTTGTGACACAGTTGCCGAGATCCTCCCGAGGTTGTGATGCGATTTGGGTCGTGATTGATCGATTGACCAAATCTGCATGTTTTATTCCATACAAGATGACATATAGATATGATCAGATGGCTGATATCTATGTTCGAGAAGTGATTAGATTGCATGGAGTGCCGAAGTCGATTGTTTCAGACCGTGATCCTCGGTTCACTTCGCACTTCTGGCAGAGTCTGCAGCAAGCTCTAGGTACGAAGTTACATCTGAGTACCGCATATCATCCACAGACTGACGGACAGTCAGAGCGTACGATCCAGACCTTGGAAGATATGCTGAGAGCATTGTGGTACTTGATTTTAGTACTAATTGGCAAGATGCATTGCCACTTTGTGAATTTTCGTACAACAATAGCTATCAGACGAGTATTGAGATGGCTCCATTCGAAGCGTTGTACGGAAAGAAATGCAGATCCCCACTTTATTGGGATGATATCTCTGAAGTTCCTGAGACTGGACCTGATATGATCAGAGATATGACCGAAAAAGTTAAATTGATTCAGAGGAAAATGAAGGCAGCTCAAGACCGACAAGCCAAATATGCCAACCTCAGACGACGACCGTTGGTATTTGAGGTAGGAGACCGAGTATTCCTGAAAATTTCACCTTTCAGAGGAGTTGTCAGATTTGGCAAGAAAGGGAAATTATCTCCACGATATGTTGGTCCTTATGAGATTCTCGAAAAGGTAGGAGATCGTGCCTATCGACTTGCATTACCGCCTTCATTGTCTGGAATACATGATGTCTTTCATGTATCTATGCTGCGGAAATATCTCCCTGATGATTCTCACGTGATTCAGCCAGACGAGACCGAGCTGGATGAGACATTGAGTTATGTCGAGAAACCGATCAGGATTATTGATCGTAAAGAAAAACTGCTCAGAACAAAGATGATTCGTCTTGTGAAAGTTCAATGGACTCGTCATGGCGTAGAAGAAGCCACTTGGGAGACTGAATCTGATATGAGACAGGAATTCCCAGCATTATTTCAGTGATGTAAATTCTATTACATTTCTTATACAGTGTGGTATATACTCTTTATTGATATGATAGATTGCTTGAGATTTCGAGGACGAAATCGTGTCTCAGAGGGGGAGAATTGTAAGGCCGAGATGTCATCATTGATTTAAATTATCGGATGGCATTTTCGTAATTTTCGGATGGCATTTTCGTAATTATGGGAGGCAATGGCATTTTCGTAATTAGTGAGTAATTGGGCAAAAAATTGGAGAGAAGCCACGTAACTAATTGCATGCAAGATATATATATATAGATATTTGTATCTTCCTCAGCAAATTGAGAAGGAAATCGAGAATTGAGGGAAGCGTAGCTTTTGTGATTTCAAAATTCTACCGTGCAATATCCGTCCGTCCAAATCGTAATCCGACTTCGGTACGGTAATCCTATTGACGTAGGCTACAACTTGACATAAGTTTTGCTACGTTTTGACATGATTTGAAATTATGCTATTGTCAGAATTGAATAGAATTCATATATGATGTTCTTGACATGTTAGACATCATAGAATCGAAGTCAGATTTAGAAACAGACTGATTATGGAATTGTTATGAATTTTTTTAGGGTATATTGAGTTATGCCGGACAGATTTGAATGTGATTGGATTACAGATTATACTGGATATGGGTTATGGTTTGTAACTATTATCTGGTGATGTTGTATTGACGGGGATACTGAAATTGTACCATTATACCGTTGATTTTGAATTAAATCTAGATTGATCAGATTGTTATTGATTTGAACGGTATCTTGACATGAGATTGTTGGTATTGTCAGTATCAGACAGGCTGTGAGTTGAGGACTTCGACTGAGCCAGACACCGACGAAAGAAAGGTATAAGTCAATGTGGTATTGGGAGATGGACTTGAGTCGGTATGGACTTGGGTTTCCCTAAATCACATACTTTACTTTAGTGCATTGATATTTGCATTGATTTGATTAATATACTTGTTCTCTTGATATCTAGACAACAGGTATTGGTCGAACTGTCTTGTGACACACCGTGCCGGATAGTGGTGGTATCGCCACAGCACATTGCACGATGTCACAAGATAGGATGCTAGCGATAGAGCTACAGTCCTTGACGGTTAGGTCAGGACACTGGATGTTTGGTTATATCGAGTAATGGAATCTATTACGAAATTCGATATAGGAACACCATATTTGGTTATATCGAGTAAAGTGTATTGGAATTCTTCTATTACGGAATTCGATATAGGAATACCAGGGCACTGGTTATATCGAGTAATAGAGATTATGGTTCCATCCTTTACGGAATTCGATATAGGAATACCACATCTGGAAACCGGGATCCCTAGACTAGGATTGAGTCTAGTCTGAATTGTAGATCTACGAGTATTGTCGACAGCATGATATTGATTATGTTTCAGATTGTTACATATTCTGTTACCTGATTACATGCTTTATATTTGTTTATATGATTGCATGTTTCGTTGATTTATACTGGGATTTATTCTCACCGGAGTTATCCGGCTGTTGTCTTGTCTGTATGTGTACTTGACAACAGGTGGGACAGGATCAGGGTCCAGGAGATGAGAAGAGATCGTGATTAGAGTGGAGGCTCCGGACTTGGATGTAGATAGGGTTGGACACTTGACATTAGTTGTTTAAACCTTAGTTGAATGTATGTTTGTAGTACAGGACTTGTACTTTTATATACTGAGTTGTATATTAGTTTGATTTCACTACGTTCCGCATTAAAAAAAAAATTTAGACCCTGTTTATAATTGATTAATTAGTCCCAATGATGATTAAGAACTTGATTAGCGTCCGGGTCCCCACAGTATGTATCATTCTGTATATTCAATCTCATTCTGTACTGAATCTCACATACAAACAATACCTGATCGCATTTCAATTCTGAAATCTATTTACAGATCTGAAATCTTATCTAGGCAAATATCAGCCAACTCGTCTATCACTGGAAAATCTGCCAATTCTAGGCTCGATTTCAGTGGGTCTACTGAATACATAAGGATGCAATCTGCTCCTTTCTGTATTAATCGAGTCATATACAATACAGATATCAAAGGAATTAAAATCTATAATCCTTACTGTGGTATCTCCACTGATCAGTCATCTCTGATCTGAATCTTACCATTTCTGGAACAAATTCTACAATATGTCTGTACTTGTTCAGCATATGCATATCAATAATGGGTTCAAATCAGAAAACACAAGTACATCATAATCTATCTCTATTTCAATCTCATCTTACTGTAG